>NC_138339.1:154291696-154579196 GCF_046562875.1 Panthera onca
GCTGGTACCAGGTTTGACCACACTCTGGCATCTTTGTCCCAATACCAGAAAACATGACTGTTCTCTGGGGTCTGCTAGGATCTTTGCCTCTGGGGAGGCAAATTCTACCAAATTCCCTCCTAACACAGGAACCACTTCTCCCCTTGTGGCTAGCAGACCTCTTGGACCTTGCTACCTACTTCCGGGGGATCCGCCCTTCCTCCCCACCAGAGCACCACCAGGCACTGAGCTGCAGAATTTCCAACTCTGCTCTTCGCTGTTTATAGATTCTTACTGGTATTGAAACCTTCTCCTTTCTCCCTCTCTTGTTCAGTCACTTGTGGGTCTTTCCATTCTTTCTCTTTCTCTGCAGCCACTTTTGGGGGAGTCTTTTTCCTGTACTCCTCCCCCTCCTTTCTCTGTCTACTCTCCACAAAAAGAGCTCCCTACTTTCTGTGTCTTATCTTTCCCCCAGTTCACCTGTGCCACATACCTGCCAAGTTCTGGGGCTCAAATTATGCAGATCATTGTGTTAATTCTCAGATCAATTTTCTATGTATGCAAAATGATTTTGTGCTGATCTAGCTGTATTTCTTGGTTGACAGAAACAGAGAACTTCCATGCTGCTCTGCCATCTCGGCACCTCCTTTCTATCCTTTATTTATTTATTATTTATTTATTTATTTATTTATTTTTTAACGTTTATTTATTTTTGGGACAGAGAGAGACAGAGCATGAACGGGGGAGGGGCAGAGAGAGAGGGAAACACAGAATCAGAAGCAGACTCCAGGCTCTGAGCCATCAGCCCAGAGCCTGACGCGGGGCTCAAACTCACGGACCGCGAGATCGTGACCTGAGCTGAAGTTGGACGCTTAACCGACTGAGCCACCCAGGCGCCCCATATCCTTTATTTTTTTTAATGTGTATCTCTCTTTATAACACATCATTTATAGACAGTGTAATTCAAATTCTTCTTTATCCAGTCTGACAATTTCTGCCATTATTTGGTGTTGGGGCTTTAAGTCTATTCTTATTTAATTAAATATCTGATTCAGATTTTAAATCTACCTGAAAAATTATTGTCCCTTCTTCCTGATTGCTACTGGTGTTGTTCTTCAGTTTATCCTTTTCCTGCCCTCTTGTTTCCTTTCTTTTTCTTTTTTTTTTTTTGTTTTGTTTTGTTTTGTTTTGTTTTGTTTTCTTTCTTTCTTCTTCTTCTATTTCTTCTTCTTCTGGTTGATGGCACATTATTTTAGTGTTCCTTTTCCTTTCTTCCACATACTGTCACTGTACATCCATACTTCCTACTTGCCGCTTCTTCCCTCTGAAACAGACATGAGATTTCAGGTGTTCACTTCCTGAACCTGCTGATACTTTCTGTTCCTATTGTTTATTTCACAAATATAATAATCATCATTCAAATTTTATCATGTATATTAATTCTGTTATTGCACATTAGAGAATTTTATGCTATTTTGTGTATGCTTACTTTCTTGTTTTTTAGATGACATGATAAAATGGAACCGAAATCTTTCATTTTTGGTGCTTTTTGCTCAAGTTAATTAATCCATGTTTCCTTTTGGAATAATTTCCCATCAGTCTGAATATATCCTTTAATATTTCCTGTCATCTACATATACTGGTGACAAATTATTTCTGCTTTGTTTTATTTTAATCAGGGAAATCTTATTTTATCATAATTTTGTTTTTTTTTATTAAAATTTTTTTTAACGTTTATTCATTTTTGAGACAGAGAGAGACAGAGCGTGAATGGGGGAAGGTCAGAGAGAGAGGGAGACACAGAATCTGAAACAGGCTCCAGGCTCTGAGCTGTCAGCACAGAGCCCAACGCGGGGCTCGAACTCACAGACCGCGAGATCATGACCTGAGCCGAAGTTGGACGCCCAACCAACTGAGCCACCAGGCGCCCCTTTTTTCTTTTTTCTTTTTTTAATTTTTTATCATAATTTTGAAGAATATGGATGTTTGGATTCCTGAGTTTGTCTTGTTTTTTTTTTTTTTTCACCCCATAAAGTGTATTTTTCTCTTGCTATCTGCCAGCCAGTTTTTCATGGAAACTCAATCTAGCCATTTCTCTCAGTATTCATTGTGCCCTTTCTTACTGTGGTTACTTGCAAATTTTATCTTTAAGGCAGGCTTATAGCAACTTGACTAGGATATGCCTAGATGCTGTTAACTTTGTTATGATTTCAGTGAGATTTGCTAACCTTTTTTGTTTGTTTGTTTTTCTGGAAATCTATCACTTTAAAAATCTGAACTGTGAATTAACTTAATCACTATTTTCTTCATATTTTTTTCTCACAACATGTTTCCACTTGGGGAATATAAATATTCAGAGAGTAAAGAATGTCATATTGTGACAAGTCTCCCTTTGGGGCTACTCATCTTTCTCTCATTGGTCTCCATCTCTTTCTCAGTTTAGAAAATTCATATGAATCCACCTTCATGTTCAATTTCCATTTCTCTGCTATCTCTAGTCAGCAGTCTAGAAGTATAGAAAACTTCCTAGATATTGTATAAACTCAATTTTTTTCTAAAGCAGAATTTCTAATATTACCAGTCATCAAATTATTATTTCCTGGTTTGAGAAATATATTGTCCTCTTTGTCCTTGTCAAATCCATATCTGAAATTTGCTTCTTTTTTTAATTTGTTCTTCAATTATCATATATTGTTACAGTCCATGTGTCTTTATAAATGATTTAGGTATTCCTGAATAAGAGTAAGATTAAATTATAATTACCTTCTATTAGCACTTATAAATGAAAATATTAATTATTGTAACAAAATCTTCAAAATCTAACATACACATGAAACCTGTATATTTGGTTATCAAGTTAAAATACTTTCATAGCAGACATTATTTGTTAATTTACGTACATCATGGGGCTTTGCTGGAATCATGGATGAAGCTGAGGATCCCAGAATTAAACTGACTCTCATGGATCATGTCACTTGGACCTCATCCCCTTGAGGAAGTTCCGGCCCTTGGCCAAGCTGTCCTTCAGAGCATCTTTCATGGTTTCATTCCGTAGACCGAAGATGAAGGGATTCAGGAGGGGTGTGAGAACACTAGAGAGGATAAAGAGGATCTTGTTGAGATGTAAGCTGCTCTTCTGGGAGAGGTGGACATACACAAAAATGGAGATCCCATAGCCCATGGAGACCACAATGAAGTGAGAGGCACATGTAGCAAAGGCTTTACGTTGACCTTGACCTGAGGGTATCTTCAGAATGGTGGAGATGACATAAACATAGGAGACCACAGTGAGTGAGAGGGAGCTGATGAGCAGGACAAGGGAGCTGAGGAAGTCTAACAGCTCAATGATGTGGATGTCAGCACAGGCCAAGTGGAGGAGGGGGGCACTGTCACAGAAAAAGTGATCAATCACATTGGGGCCACAGTATGGCAGCCCCACCTTAAGGACAGTGGATGGGAGAATGAGGAGAAAACCACCCACCCAGGAGAGGATAACAAGACGCACACACAGTGAGCTGGTCATAATTGCTGGGTACTGAAGGGGGCTGCAAATAGCCACATAACGATCATAGGACATGACTGCAAAAAGTATAAACTCAGTACATCCAGAGAGGAAGTAGAAATAAGACTGGGTGAAGCATCCACCAAAGGATATGCTCTTTCTGTCTGACAGGAAGCCTGCCAGCATCTTGGGAACAGCACAGGTTGTGGTTAATACTTCACTGAAGGAGAGATTGCTGAGGAAGAAATACATGGGTGAGTGAAGCTTATAATCCATGAGAATCAGCATAATGATTAGGCTGTTTCCAAGGACTGTCACCAAGTAAGCCAATGAAAAAATAAAGAACAGGAGACCCCAAGAGCTCTGGTGGTTGGTATCCCCACAAGAATGATCTCAGTCACCAATATCCAATTCCCTCTTTCCATCTTTGTGTCTCTTTTTTACTGTAAAGAGAGTTATAGCATAGGAAAAAGAATGGTGAATCATTCATCAAATTAAGAAATCAAGGAGAAATTTAAAATAAAATTTTAGCTACTTTTTATAGCAAAATTGAGCAAGACAATTGATATTATGATTGGGTACACCATATCCTACAAAAATACAGCTGAAGAGCTATGAAAATCAATTTTGATAACTCCATCTTCCCTTTCTATATCCTGTAACACTTTGGTGGGGTGTGCTATATATATAATTACAACTGTATTTTTTAACAATAAGAACTTTGTCCAGTAAGTGTTCTGATAAAATACACAAATAAAAGATTAGTTGGTACCTGTAATTATAGAAGCAATTTACTTCCAGTGTTTGTCTCGTGAGGATTGGGCTGTCCCGATGTTACAAGGGCACATAGAGAGTACAGACTCCAGTTTCAAGCCAATGGTGCATCTAGGTTTCAAGAGCCACGTGGATAGTGGGTACATCTGGCAGCCCACATTTTCTCACCTGAGATTCCAGTGCTCCAATGGCCAGTAAAACAGAAAAATAAAAAGAATCAGCTTATTCTGTTTTGCAAATTAAATTCCTTTTTAAATTTTTATTTAAATCCCAGTTATCTCTATAGATTTCAACTTGCCCTTCCTTTCTAGCCTTAGTTTTCATTACATTGTACTGAATTCCATTAAGGTGAATCTTTTCTTGAACCTTTGCTTCTGAAAATTATACAAGTATGTGTTATTATTTTCAAAAGTGTTGATTTTTTTCAATTATGTTTTTGAAATGTTATATTAGAGAACAAGAAAATGATTAAAGGTTTGTGTCTGAATTAGTTACAGAAAAGACATACTGTGACTTGACAGAAAAAGTATATAAAGAATCCTCCTGTCTGAGAAATTATCTTATAAAAAATAAGCACCATAATACAATTATAGAGAGAAAATATATTCTTCAAGATAATATACCTTGCAAAAATCAGAGGTATCAAAAGTGATTTCCTCCACAAAAAAAGGGATAAAGATAAACATAATCTACATGTTCAATAACAATGCAAACACAGCAAAAAACAAAAAACAAAAAAAAAACAAAAATTGTGTAAATAAAAATCATAAATCTGTAATAATAAGAATGGTACTGGTAAACATTAATATATAATTGGTACTGTTACACATCTAGGACTGGAATGTAAAACCAATACAATTTTCCATAAACACAGAAAACATAAAATGGCTCAGGATGTAAAAAATTTAAGCACTGGTATAAATATTTTAGGAAATGGTATAAATATTTTAAGAAACATATGTAAGCAATTGAAATATTTGTTTTAATATTAATGGCAGAAAATCATTAATATTAATGGTGGAAAATCTTATCAATAGAAGGATTACAAAATTAGTCAAAAATCAGTTTAAAATGTCATGAAACTATATGACATGAGAGATCACATCAAATTTCTGGCAGGCAACTTTTAGAAATATAAGCAGAAATAAAAATAATATGATAGTAAGAGAATTTGACATAATATTTTCTATATATTTCAGAATGAATGAAGTAATTAATTGTACATGAGTAAATTAACTATTTAGAAATAAGTTATAGAAAATATAAACAATATTATTAATGGAATCTCAGGCCAAATCCCCTATGTGGAATCAATATTGCAAAATTTTTTATAAGGAAGGCTGAATTACAACCAAAATATTGGATTGGATTTTATTTTAGAAATGGCCAAAATATTTCAAATATAATATTTAAAATATAATGTCTATTTTTAAAGAGTCTCATTTTTAGCAAAGCAATAAATATAATTTCACTGTGTTAGCTAGTATACCATTATTTAGACAGAGCAAAACATCAAATAATATGTCAAATTTAATAGAGATTCATATAATTACTTTTATTTAATTCTGTAAAGTAGCTATAAGGGAAGAAAGTTAACTGTCACAAATGATATTCATATGGGGCATATTCTATCCGTAATCCATAATCTCAAATTCTTTTTAACAACCCATCCTCAGGAGACATAAAACATCAGAGGATTAGAAGGAAATGTAAACTAGACAGAGCCCCAGGCTAACAAATATACGTTTAATATTTTTAGTGATAGCAGCAAGTGAGGCAGTGTTTTTGATAATCTAACTTCAGGCAACAGGCATGAATATCAGAAGCAGAGATGAGATAGAGGGAGGGAGGGAGGGATAGAATGAAAGAAAAGCTGTCTCACAATGGGTAAGAAATCCACTTGTTACATAAGTTTGAAGAACTATTTGATGAAATTTGCCTTGAAGCAAATCTAGACATTGAATGTTTGGGCTGACATTAAGAAAAGAAAAGGGGAAAATTAGATATTACAGAAATGGAGAAATTTTTGACATCCCGACAAAAGATGTGTGAGAGCATGGAAGTTTATTTCTTATTAAAATAAATCAGTCTTGACTTTCTGAAAGCAAAATGTCAAGTTTTCTTCTAATCGTACTATATTCTTCTAACTTCCCTAGCATCTCACTTTCACACAAATGTAAAACAGTTGATGTGGGTGCATTTGTTCGTCTTACTAGAAATGCTTTTACACAGGGAATACCTTTGTTAAGTCCCTCATCTTCTTTCCAAACACAGTAAACCTCCTCTATTACCCCATAGTCTTTCTTACAAGAAGTGCCCCCTGTCCAATAAAAATGACTTTGATGAAGAAAAGGCAGAAGAAATTTCTATCTTTGTACCACTGGTTTTCCTTTTGAAACTGAACTCTTGGGCCCAGGAAACACGGATTTCCATAAAAACTGTTCAGTCCCAACCCCTTGTGATGACAAAGTATCACAGGACAATTCCACAGCACAATGCATTCCAGATGCATAGTTTTGGAGGCTAACATAGTTTTAAAAGCAGCTCCTCAGCCTATGTGCCCACAGGGACTTTGGGTGGGGAGGAGTCATGTTTTCATTCTCTCTGTGTTTGTGAAACTTTTTTAATGAGTCTATTCTTCTGAGACTCCCATGTACAAAGAGAACTTTGTGTTCCCAGGAGAAGTTTTAAGACTAAAAGGATGATGTACCTCAAGTAAAATTAATTATTTTCTGTGAAAACTTGGCTAAAATGTTTTAAGCAATTTTTTTAAATCTATATTCTGTTCTATGATATCAGGAGCATATGTACTCCATTATTTGTTTTTATTACTTTTCAGCTGATGACTATGATTTAAGTGCAAATGTCATTTCACCATAATGTGTCTGTCTAATAAATATGAAAGATTTATTCCCCAAACTTCTAATTATTTCACTTGAGGTCTATGTCAGAGATGGGAACTATTAATTAACGGCTAAAAGAGCCCTGGATAGGGGCAAGATCCATAGGATACTCAAAATAAGTTTGTGTGGATGTATGGATGGAGGTCTCATATTTATGAGTCCATTTTATTAAAAAAGGAACTTTTTTTTCATTTGTCTAATGTTCCCATATGTATTCTTGGTAGTCTTACTTGTGTGTTGTTTTATATCTCACACCATTTTATTTCTACATTTTTAAAATTTTATTTCAAATTATTGGTAAATGTATATTGTATTCTTGCTCTGGCGGGAATAGTTTTCTATGATCTAAAAATAATATTCTCTTTCAACACTGTTAGATTTGCAAATTCACGAATGAGTCTCTGAACCTTTCTCATTTAGGTAAAATGAAATTGGTGTTTAGTGCCTAATATAGATGTCCAGCTAGCTGTATTCTTTCTGAATGCAATTAAAATGACATGCATCCTAGGGTCCTCTGAAGATTATACATATACACACTGTGTAGTTAACCTATATTCATGCTTTTCATAAATTTTTGTTGAAATTATTCAGAATAAATACTTAATTCACTCTGGGTATTTGAACACAGTATAGTGGCATATAATAAGTAGTTGATGTACTTTGTTAATGTTTGAATGAATGAATGAATGAATGAATGAATATGGGAAATACACAGTATCGGCTGTTATTCATGAACGGTAGCAAAATCTGTAAGAATCATTACTTTTCAAAAAGAGTATTTTAAATGAAACTTTCTCACTGTATACTGAAGCCTAGTGAAGGCCCTTTCCAAAAGGAATAGAGAATTTGGAGGCTACCAAGTCATTGAAAAACAGATAAGAAACTGGGTTCATATGATTTTTAATTTATCCTAAAAGCTAATATAATAAACAGACATTATGACCTGACAATTTATTCTCAATGAGGCACGTCTGAGAGAATGAATCACATAATGTACAGGAGGAGCTGAGAAATTATACACAGGCAAAACTACTGTGAGAAAATGTATTTTATAATTTCTTTTGAGGAAGAAGAGAATAGTTGTGGCTTTCTCTATTCCAATCCTTTCCCTTGGTGAAAACCAAAATAGAACTCTTTTTAGAAGTTATATTTGGAAGTTATGAATTATGAAGATTCTCCCAATTTAGGGCTCCATAGGAAAAAACATGTTTCCTGACTTTGTTCCATGTCTTCCTCTTCCTCAAAGTGTAACTTGATACAGTCTCCTTAAAAGGGTTTTTGCTAGAACTCCACTGCCTACCAATCCATTTCACCTCCATGGCTGTGATTTCAGAACCCCATCATGTGACCATTAAGCTGGGCTGTCACACAGGTTTCAGGTTTGTAGTAATTACTTTTATCTATCTAAACAGAATGCTATGCATTTTAGGACAAGAACTATACCTAGCATTCACTACTGTTATGCTCAGTGTCCTGCATTGTGATCAAATATTACTATAATGGTTGCTATTATGAATTCCCACACAGTTTTCACATTAACCTCACATGATCAGAAAGTCATGAATCTCTTCAAACAGTTCATTTGAAAAAGCAACAAGATGTATGAAATATAACTTTGAAGAAAAGTTGAAAATACAAACTTGAAAACTTGAAAATACAAATCCATATTTATAATTATAATCAACATTTTATATGCATGCATCTTAATTTTAACAATAATAATTATATACAATTTTATTATCTGCTTTTCCCAATGACTCTATATTATAAACTATATCCTATGTGTCTATTCCATACTTGTTAACTTATTTGTTGATAAGTAACTTACAAAGATGGTATTGGGAGTGGATCTTACATATCAGTTGCCTAATGTATTTACTATTGACAGGAAAATAATATAAGCAAAGATAAGGTTCTTCTAAAGAACAATAGGCCACCAGACATGGAAAGGAATAAAATGATTTTTTGAGAGATCAGTGTTTAAATAAGAGTGTTATTGCAATTGAAGAGCATGATAACAAGTATGAGCATTTTAACATGAGACAATATGAGAAAAAATAAATTAAGGGGAAGGAAAAGAGAATAATAAGGCAGAGGTGCTGAAAATGCATTGTGAACACGAAGTAGGTTAAATGTAATTTATCTTGATATAGAAAATACGTAAAAACTTGATTAAAATATTTATTTGTTACCTTTTAAAAAATCAAAACATTTCAATGAAGCACAATTTTAAATGAATGATTTCTGTCTGATTATTTTTTATGTGACCTAACATCACAAATAGACGTAAAATATATTTGTGCATCACTATCTTGCTATAAAGTACATTAAACTTCTATGTCGGATATCATAACCTTATTTGTCAGACTCAGAAATTCTTGGGTTCTGCCTATTATCCCAGAAAATTATTAATAATGTTTTCTTGCCTCATCATCAGTGTCCCACTTTAGACAAGAAATAACATAGTTACCCTGAAAATGACACACTTGGTAATTAAATTCTTAACTTATTTTCTTCTGCCTTAATATTCAGCACAGGGATCAAAAATTGAAAGCAAAATAGCAAAATAGGACACATTAGCTTTATTCACCACCCCCACACAATTAGTTTATATTAATAAATAAAAATAAAAGAAACAAATTAAAGTAGCCCTTGCAAAGCTAAAAAGTCCAATTAAAAGTCTACAACAACAGAGTGGAGGGCAATATGAAGAATCACCACACAGAGAGGACCACTCAGGACACTGACAGAGTGAAGAGATCTGGAAATGTGTGGAGAGGCTACACAGACACAGGGGGAAGCTACTAGTATCTGTCATGAAACAGGTGCCATTGCCATCTTGAGTGGCTTCCTCTGCTGAAGATCCCAACAGTCTTGGCTGTTGTGGAACCCACCAATCTCACAACAGCTACAGACTCTCCACAAATTTCACAGCATGGGGACCCTGCATTGTTCATCATCACAGACCCCAGTTGCCTGCCTTTGCAGAGGACACTGAAATCTCTCACCACTGAAGTAACCATCAGTCATGGCTGTGAGGTGCAGCTCTGCTCCATCATCTCAGAAGGAGCTGCTGTTGTGTTACCATAGGACCAAGTCTATGAATATCCCTACCTGCCCTGTGGACCCCTGAACAGGAGTCATAGCTCATCCATGTATGCTTGAGTGCCAAACTTTGGCTCTGTACACCTCCCCATGTACCCATCCTCCAGACTCCAGCTCCACAGCTATTCCTTATGTGCCCATGTTCCAGGCAGTAGGACCAATGCCATTGCAAGCTAGCCAGTGCCCCAGACTCCAGAGCTGTTGTCACACTGTGAGCACCCATGCACCAGTCCCAGCTCTGTGGCTGCGCCACTGGCATCCATCCATCAGACACTAGTGCAACCACCACTAAGAGAGGTCTCAAATAAACCACCTAATTTATGACTCAAGAAAATAGAAAATTAGTACATCAAACCCAAGTTACTACAAGGAAGGAAGTAGTTGAGAGCAGTAAAGAAATAAACTAAATGGAGACTAGAAAAACACTAGAAAAAAATAAAATTGACAAAACTTTAGCTAGACTATAAAAAAGTGATAATATGCAAATAAAATCAGAAATGAAAAAGGTGATATTAAAACCAATGCTGCAGATATACAAAAGTATGGATAGTTATATGCAAGAAATTGGATAACCTATAAGAATAAGATAAACTCTTAGAAATATATAACCTACCAAGATTGAATCATGATAAATCAGAAAGCTGAGCAAATGACTAGTAAAGAGATTGAATCAGTAATCAAAAATTTCCTAACAATGAAAGCCCAATAACAGATAGATTCACTAGTGAATTCTACCAAACAAGTCAAGAATAATTAATATCAAATTTTCTCCAACTCTTCTTAACTATTGAAAAGGAAAGAATACTTCAAAACTCATTTTATTGAAGAAGCATTGTCTTTTACCAAAGCCAGAAGGGAATCTACTAGAAAGGAAAATACAAGTTAATATCCTTGATGAAAATAGATGCAGTATACTCAACAAAATACAAGCAAAGAAATTCCATAGCATATTGAAGGAAACATACAACATGATCAATTAAAATTTATCTCTGGAAAGCAAGAATGGTTTAAAATATGTAAATCAATAAATATTATTCTGCCACAAAAGAGGAGATTTTGTGATTTGGACAATGTGGATGAACCGGGAAGACATTATATTAAATAATATAAGCCAGAGAAAGAAAGATAAAAACAGTATTGTATCACGAACATGTATAATCTAAAAACATAAACAAAAATAAAAAAAGTAGGACTCAGAAACTGAGGGTAGAATGGTGGTTGTCTGGGGCTGGGTGTTGGAGAAATGGGGAGATGTTGGTACGAGGGTACAAATTAGCTGTTATTAGATGAACAAAATATGAGAATGTAATGTACAACATGGTTAATTTTGTTAATAATGCCATATTGAGTAATTGAGATTTGCTAAGAGGATAGTAACCATTCTCCACCAAAACAAAAAAAAAATAAAATGTTAGTTTTGTGATAATACAATGGTAATTATCTTGATTGTGGTGATTATTTCATAACATATACATATATTAAGTCATCACTTGCAATCTTTAAGTCTATATAATTTATTGGTCGATTATATCTCAATAAACAATTTAAAATTAAAAAATATATTTTTTCTGGAAATGAAAAGTCTTCTCTTCAAATCTGGAGGGATGTGTATGTATTTGTGTGTGTGTTAATGTGTGTGTGTGTACATGTGAGCATTTGTTATTTGGGTGTCTGTTTAAATGCTTTAAGGTTATTCTTATAAAAATGACTATAAGTACCTTTTTTTTTTTTTGCTTTTTGCAGCTTATTGAGATGTAAATGGCATATAATTTTGGGTAACTTTAAGGTGTATAGTGTAATTGTTTGACATACTTATGTATTGTGAAACACTTACCAAAGTAAGATTGGTTAACACCATAGTTTACCTCACATAATTACCATCCTTTTAAAACCTTAGCATTTAATCAGTAAATATATTGAGCCTCATAGGAACTAACTTATATCACTCATTTGAAACCTCACTTCATTTTCAATATTTGTTCTCAGAGTAGAATGCACTTAGAGGAATACTCATTAATCCCCAGGCACTTTCACAGAAGTGGAAGGGAGAGGCCATGGAAAATTTATCTTATTTCAAACTGAAACAGGAACAAATAGGAAACTTGAAGACACTGATAAACAGCAAAGTAATTTAATCAGTAATTTAAAAATCGCCCAGTAATCAAAACTACAGGCCCAGATAGCTTCACAGGTGAATTCTTCCAAACCTTTAAAGAAGAGTTCATACTTATTCCTCTCAAACTATGTCAAAAAATATAAAAGGAAAGAATTCTTTCAAATTCATTTTATGAGGCCCACATACACTGATAACAAAACCAAAGTCTTCACTAAAAAAAAAAGAACTATAGGCCAATATTCCTGATGAACATGGATGCAAAAAATCTCAATTAAATACTAGCAAACTGAATCCAACAGTAAACTAAAGGAATCATTCATCATGATCAAGTGGGACTTATTCCTGGGCTGCAAGAATGCTTCAATATTTGCAAATCAATCAATGTTGAACTCCACATTATAACAGAAAGGATAGAAACCATAGGCTCCTCTCAAGAGATGCAGAAAAAGCACTTGACATAGTACAGCATCTATTTATGATGATAAAAAACATCAACAAAGTAAGATAAGAGGAAATACTTTGTCATCATAAAGGCCATGTATGAAAAACCCAGAACTAATATAATCCTCACTGGGGATAAACTGAGAGATTTTCTCCTATGGTCAGAAACAAGAAAGTGATGTTCACTGCATCACTTTTATTCAACATCATACTAGAAGTATTAGACATAGCAATCAGACAACAAAAAGAAATAAAAAGCATCTAAATTGGCAAGGAAGGAGTCAAACTTTATTTGCAGATGATATGATATTCTATATAGAAAACCCAAAGACTCCACCAAGAAATTGCTAGTAATGATTCAGGAAATTAGTAAAATCCCAGGATACAAAATAAATGTACAAAAATCTGTTACATTTCTATACACTAGTAATGAAGCAGCACAAAGAGAAATCAAGGAATAAATACCATTTAAAATTGCACCAAAAATAATAATATAGTAGAAATAAACATAACTAAAGAGATGAAAGTTTAATACTCTGAAAACTATAAAATATTGTTGAAAGAAATTGAAAAGGACACAAATAAATAGAAAGAAATTCTGTGCTCAAGGACTGGAAAAACAAATACTGTTAAAATTTCTACACCACCCAAAGCAACTTACACATTATTGTAATCCCTATCAAAATACCAACAGTATTTTTCACAGATCTAGAACAAACAATTCTAAAATTTGTATGGAACCACAAAGACCCTGAATAGCCAAAGCAATCTTGAAAAGAAAAGAAAAGCTGGAAGCATCACAATTCCAGACTTCAAGTTATATTACGAAGCTGCAGTAATCAAGAGAGTATGGTACTGGAACAAAAATAGACACATTAGTCAATGGAACAAAATAGACAAATGACATATTAATCCAACTATATGGTCAGTTAATCTTTTACAAAGTAGGAAAAAGTATCCAATGGAAACAAGACAGTTTCTTCAAAAAATGCTGTTGGGAAACTGGAAAACAACCTGCAAAAGTATGCAACTGGACCACTTCTTACAAAATACACAAAAATAAATTCAAAATGTATTAACAACCTTAATGTGAGACTGAAAACCATAACAATTTTAGAGGGGAACACAGGCACTAATCATTGAAACTTCCTGCTAGATATGTCCCCTGAGTCAAGGAAAACAAAAGCAGAAATAAACTATTGTGGCTTCATGAAATAAAACAGTTTCTGCACAAGGGAGGAAATTATCAACAAAACTAAAAGATAACATACAGAATGGGAGAAGATATTTGCAAATGACATATCTGATAAAAGGTTAGCATCCAAAATATATGAAGAACTTATGCACTCCAAAAATGATTAATCCACGTAAAACCTGAGCAGAAGGCATGAATGGACATGTTTCCAAAAAAATACAGCATGGAGGCCTACAGATACATGAATAAATAACAACACTCATGTTCAAGGAAATTCAAATAAAATCTACAAAGAGATATCACCTCACACCTGTCAGAATGGCTAAAATCAGCAATACAAGAAACAGGTGTTGGCTAGGATGTGGAGAAAGGGGACCCCCTTTTGCACTGTTACAGGGGATACAAACTGGTGCAGTCACTCTGAAGAACAGTACAGAAATTCCTCAAAAAGTTAAAAATAGGACTACCTTATGGTCAAGAAATTTCACTACTAAATATTTGACCAAATATTACAAAATAATAATTCAAAAATATACATGAGATGACCCCCCCCCATGAATGTTTTAAACATGTTTATAACATGCTTGTAACAGTATCCAAAGGATGGAAAAATCTTAATGTCGATTGAATGATGAATGGATTAAGAAGATGTGATATATAAATATAATGGGGGACAACTGGGTGGCTCAGTTGCTTGAACATCTGACTCTTGATTTCAGCTCAGGTCACGATCCCAGGGTTGTGGGGTTAAGTGCTGTGTCGGTCTCCACACTGGGCATGGAGTCTGCTTAAGATTCACTCTTTCCTGACTTCTGTCCTTGTCCCCTGTTTTCTCCCTCTATCTCTCTAAAATTAAAATAATGATGATAATAATAATAATAACACTTAGGAGAAGAAGAAGGAGAAGAAGAAGAAGAAGAAGAAGAAGAAGAAGAAGAAGAAGAAGAAGAAGAAGAAGAAGAAGGAGGATGAGGAGGAGGAGGAGGAGGAGGACGAGGAGGATGAGGAGGAGGAGGAAGAGGAGGAGGAAGAGGAGGAGGAGGAGGAGATGATGATGGAGGAGGAGGAGAAAGAGGAGGAGGAGGAGGAGAAGGAGAAGGGGAAGAAAGAGAGGAGGAAGAGGAAGAAAAAACAAATATAATGAAATATTACTCAGCTATAAAAAATAGTGAAATCTTGGCATTTACAGTGACATGGATAGAGCTAGAGAGTATTATGGTAAGCAGAATAAGTCAGAGAAAGACAAATACCATATTTCACTCAGATGTGGAATTTAAGAAACAAAACTAACCACCATAGGGAAAAAAAAAAGGAGAGAGGGAGTCAAACCAAGAAACAGAATCTTAACTAGAGAATAAACTGGTGATTGCTAAAGAGGAGATGAGTGGGGGGATGGGTTGAATAGGTAATGGAGGTTAAAGAGTGCACTTATGATGGGCACTGGTTGCTGTATGGAAGTCTTGAATCACTAAGTTTTACACATGAAACTACTATTGCACTATATGTTAACTAACTGGAATTTAAATTAAAAAAAACTTAAAAATAGAGTCTGTTTTTTAGTATATAGTTTCCTTGAAAAGTTAAAAATAGAACTACCATCTGATCCAGCAGTGGTAATACCGGATCTTTACCCAAAGAATACAAAAACACTAATGCAAGGCAAAGCATGCACCCCTATGTTAAGAGCAACATTATTTATAATAGCCAAGATAACTGAAGCAGCCCGTGTCCATTGTCCCAGATACTTTTCAAACTGCTGCTCTCTACTGTGTCTCAACTTAAATTACTTATTTTGCCAGCTCATTAATGGAGATGACTCAGTTTCCTATTGCCTTCTGGCTCTCCCAAAGTTAATCCCACTAATTTTCTAAGTACCCAGAAGTAAGTCGCACTGATTCTAAAAGCTCATGCACTTAAGTTTCACTGGATTTCATAGCCAGATGTTAACATGTCAATCTTATCAGTGCAGATCCCCAATCCTTGGGATGCCTGGTGTGGGATCTGATCCTTTTCTTTTTCTATGCTTGTGGTTTCCATCGCATTTGTGGTTATATCCCATCCGGGATTTGATTCCCAACCCTTCCACCCTTTCTGATGTGGCCTGTTTTCTAAAATTAACTGTGGAAAGTCTATTCTCCCAGTATTCAGTTCATTTTCAGGGTTAGTTACACAGAAGTACCTGTTTTCTTGGTGTGTCCATGGGATGAAGTGAGCTCAGAAGCCTCCAGAGTGTGTCATTTTAGCCCCCCTCTGAGTAAGTCTTCTGTTTTTTTTCCTCTTTTTTAAATTTTTTTTTTTTTTTAAATTTACATCCAAATTAGTTAGCATATAGTGAAACAATGATTTTGGGAGTAGATCCCTTAATGCCCCTTACCCATTTAGCCCATCCCCTCTCCCACAACCCCTCCAGCAACCCTCAGTTTGTTCTCCATATTAAAGAGTCTCTTCTGTTTTGTCCCCCTCCTGGTTTTTAGAATATTTTTGTTTCCCTTCCCTTATGTTCATTTGTTTTGTCTCTTAAAGTCCTCAATGACTGAAGTCACGTGATTTTTGTGTTTCTCTGACATTTTACTTAGCATAATACCCTCCAATTCCATCCATGTAGTTGCAAATGGCAAGATTTCATTCTTTTTTGATTGCCGAGCAATATCCATTGTGTGTGTGCATGTGTGTGTGTATGTGTGTGTATATATATATATATATATATATATATATATATATATATACCACATCTTCTTTATCCACTCATCCGTGTGTGGACATTTGGGCTCTTTCCATACTTTGGCTATTATTGATAGTGCTGCTATAAACATGGGGGCGCATGTGTCCCTTCAAAACAGCACACCTGTATCCCGTGGATAAATGCCTACTAGTGCAATTGCTGGGTTGTAGGGTAGTTCTATTTTTAGTTTTATGAGGAACCTCCATAGTGTTTTCCAGAGTGGCTGCACCGCTTGCATTCCCACCAACAATGGAAAAGAGATTCTCTTTCTCCACATCCTCACCAACATCTGTTGTTGCCTGAGTTGTTAATGTTAGCCATTCTGACAGGTGTCAGGTGATATCTCATTATGGTTTTGATTGTATTTCCCTGATGATGAGTGATGTTGAGCATTTTTTCATGTGTCGGTTGGTCATCTGGATGTCTTCCTTGGAGAAGTGCCTATTCATGTCTTTTGCCCATTTCTTCACTGGATTATTTGTTTTTTTGGGTGTTGAGTTTGATAAGTTCTTTATAGATTTTGAATACTAACCCTTTATCTGATATGTCATTTGCAAATATCTTCTCCCTTTCCATTGGTTGCCTTTTAGTTTTGCTGATTGTTTCCTTCGCTGTTCAAAAGCTTTTTATTTTGATGAGGTCCTGGTAGTTCATTTTTGCTTTTGTTTCCCTTGCCTCCAGAGACGTGTTGAGTAAGAAGTTGCTGTGGCTGGGGCGCCTGGGTGGCACAGTTGGTTAAGCGTCCGACTTCAGCCAGGTCACGATCTCACGGTCCGTGAGTTCGAGCCCCGCGTCAGGCTCTGGGCTGATGGCTCGGAGCCTGGAGCCTGTTTCCGATTCTGTGTCTCCCTCTCTCTCTGCCCCTCCCCCGTTCATGCTCTGTCTCTCTCTGTCCCAAAAATAAATAAAAAACGTTGAGAAGTTGCTGTGGCCAAGATCAAAGAGGTTTTGCCTGATTTCTCCTTGAGGATTTTGATGGCTTCCTGTCTTACATTGAGGTCTTTCATCCATTTTGAGTTTATTTTTGTGTATGGTGTAAGAAAGTGGTCCAGGTTCATTCTTATGCATGTTGCTATCCAGTTTTCCCAGCACCACGTGCTGAAGAGACTGTCTTTATTCCATTGGATAGTCTTTCCTACTTTGTCAAAGATTAGTTGGCCACAAGTTTGTGTGTCCATTTTGGGGTTCTCTGTTCTGTTGAGTTGATCTGAGTGTCTGTTCTTGTGCCAGTACCATACTGTCTTGATGATTACAGCTTTGTAGTGCAGCTTGAAGTCTGGGATTGTGATATCTCCTGCTTTGGTCTTCCTCTTCAAGATTGCTTTGGCTATTCAGGGTCTTTTCTGGTTCCATACAAATTTTAGGATTATTAGCTCTAGCTCTGTGAAGAATGCTGGTGTTTTGATAGGGTCTGCATTGAATATGTAGATTGCTTTGGGTAGTATCCTTCCTATCCAGGAGCATGGAATCTTTCATGTGTGTGTGTGTGTGTGTGTGTGTGTGTGTGTGTGTGTGTGTCTTCTTCAATTTCTTCCATAAGCTTTCTATAGTTTTCAGTATATAGATTTTTCACCTCTTTGGTTAAATTTGTTCCTAGGTATTTTATGGTTTTTGGTGCAACTGTAAATGGTATTGATTCCTTGATTTCTCTCTCTGTTGCTTCATTGTTGGTGTATAGGAATGCAACGAATTTCTGTGAATTGATCTTATATCCTGTAACTTTGCTGAACTCATGAATCAATTTTAGCAGGTTTTTTTTGTAAGTCTGTTTTTGATCAGGCAAGGAAATGAGCATCTGTGTTCTGATTATGGACATATTTTTCTTATGGCAGAAGTGCAAGCTTAGAGATAGGCCACAATTTCCTCAATCACTATTGCCTGAAGTTGTTTCCAGGACATTAAAAAAGACAATCTTTGTTTATTTCTCATTTTTTTTTCCTTTAACTTTTTTAGGAGACAGCTATTTAAGGATTAGGACATCAAAATCAACTGTATATGTGGTGTAATTTAAAAAGTCATTTTGCATACTGAGGGAAAAGTGCTTACTCATAAAAAAAAAAACAAGAGGACCTGAAGTTCATATCTCAAGTTTATTCCTAACAAAGAGCTCCTACAAAGAAATCAAACAACAAACAAAAACAGCAAAACAAATGAGATTTTGATTTTCAATATATTAATATTATGAGATTCTAATGTATAGATTTCAGAAACAAATAAAACATACATAAGACTTACAAAGAAATAAGAAAGTATGGCCCATGCTAAAGAAGTAAATAAGCTTATAAAAATCATCTCTTGGGAAGTACAGTTAGTGGACTAATTAGACAAAGACCTTAAAACAGCTGTTGTGTTAGACAAAGACTTTAAACCAACTGTTTTAAAGATGGTCGAAGAGATAATAAAAAAGTGGACAAATTCAGGAAAATGACGTGTGAATAAAGTGATAGTCAATAATGATATAGAAATTATTAAAAATAATAAACACAAATTCTGAGTCTAAAAGTTCACCAGAGTGATTCAGAAGAAGATTTCCACAAGTAGAAGCGATAATCAACCTAGAAGATAGGACAATTGAAATTATCAATTATCAGCAACAGAAAGATTTTCTAAGATTAAATGAAAATGAATATAGAGATCTATGTGACACCAACAAGCTGACCTATACATTATGTCAGTCTCAGAAGCAAAAGGCAGAGAGCAAGAATAAGAAATATTATGTGGAAAAAAAGTGGCTAAAAGCTGTCCAATTTAATGGAAACTATGAATCTACAAATCCAAGCTCAACAATTTCCAAGCTGATGAACTCAAATACATCTACACAAACTTACATTTTAGTCAAACTATTGTGTACCAAAGACAGAATTTTGGAAATAATAATAGATAACAAAGTTGTCACATGCAAGGGATTCCTAATAAGAATGTCAGGACATATCTCAACTGAAACTTTGTAAACTGAAAGTCTGTGCATTCATATGTTCATATAGCTGTGAAAACAAACGAACCATCCACTGAGAATGCTTTATCTGCAAAGTATACTGTAAAAAATGAGGATGAATTTAAAATATTCTTAGATAAACAAAACATTAGGGAGTTGATTACCACTATTCTATGCCGTGCCAAAATGGTAAAGGAAGTAATTTAGGTTGGAACTAAGAGGTTGAAATTGTACTTTGTACAATTATCTAAAATTGTTCAGATTTAAAATAAAATATACATTTCTTAAAGTTATTTTTGTATGATTTGGGGCAAACATTTATAACTATATACTTTGTGTTCTCTCTCTCTCTCTCTCTCTCTCTCTCATATATATATATGTGTGTGTGTGTGTGTGTGTGTGTATGAAAAATATATATTTAATACACACACACACACACACACACACACACACACACACATATATATATATATATATATATATATATATATAATGAAAATATTCATACATAAATTGGTCCCTATACTTTGAAATGTGTTTTCTAGTAAACCTTACTGTATGCACATGTCATTCAAGAATATGTTTTGATGTGGTATCTCTAAAGATCACAATTTTGCATTTAGAATATACATCTATCAACTCACTTTCTTTTTGAATTTGACTATTTATAGTACCTCATCAAAGCAGAAATGTTTAGTTTGAAGGAGACACACTTGTTGCTTGTGTTTTGTTGCCATCTTGAAAAAATATATTGCCAAGACAAATGTCAAATGAGATATACCCCATTTTTTCATCTTGAAACTTTAGAATTTTATGTCTTATATGTAACTCTTCAAAATATGTTAAGATATTTTAAGTTCCAAGTGCCCATCAACTGATGAATGCATAAAGAACACATAATTCTGCATTGTGAAATGTTTTTGGAAATATTCTCTATTCCTTGCACCTGGTTGCTCTGCCTATTGTGCCCATGACTGCTTTAGTCCACACTCAGCCTGGACTTCCCTTTCTGAAGGGGGTCTGAGCATCCTGTTACCCCTCCTTTGGTGACCGCAGATAGGATTAAGACCTGCTCCTGAACTCCCTACCATGGCTAGCAACAAATGCTGAGGTCCCTGCTGCTCCTCTGGGTCATGAGTGCACAACATCCTGGTGTCTCCCTGCCTCAGTCCATCTCAGATTTGAAGCCTGAAGACCCCATTCTCTCCTCCTGAGCCTGGAAAGCCCCAGCTTGTCTTGAGGGACAGTTTAACAATTGACTCCTTTGAGGAGCCTTAGGAACTTAATGAGTGTCATGGAGTAAGTGAAGAAATGAATGAATGAATTTTTCTCCCAAAGAGGGAGTAGTGGCTCTTGGTTCTTCCTGTTACCTTCCACCACCAGTGTGGGATCATAACACATCTTAGATAGGAGGAATGTGGAAACCATCTGGGCCTCTCCATTGACTGTGGATAAACTGAGGCAAGGGTGTAAATGACAGGGAGGAAGCAAATGCCTCTTGTATGCCTCACCAGAACCTTGTCCCTGAAAAATCCTGCCCAAGGGGTCATCCAGGGAGAAGGATGTGACTTAGACTTCTCAGGAGCACCTCTGAGAAGAGTCTAAGGGTCAAAGTATTGGTGGATTCTGATATCCTGTCTTGCTCCATGTCAATTATAAAGCACACAAAAGAAAAAGTCAAGTGAGTGGTAAAGTTCTCACACAAGCTAGGTGTCTTTTTTTCTTTTCTAGCAACAAATCCTAGAGCCCAGCACATGTATCCATCCAAATACACTCCCTGCAAGCAAACGCTGGACAGAAGAATATATGTCTCCAAAAGAAAGCAAGCTTTTGTGGTTAGTTAGAAACTTATTTGGGGGATGCTTGTGTGGCTCAGTGGGTTAAGCCTCAGACTCTTGATTTTGGCTCAGGTCATGATCTCATGGTTCGTGAGTTTCAGTGTCTCTGCAGGCCCCGTGCTGACAGTATGGAACCTGCTTGGAATTCTCTCTCTCTCTCTCTCTCTCTCTCTCTCTCTCTCTCTCTCTCTCTCCCTCCCTCTGAGTGAAAGCTTTCCTTTGTTGGAAAATTTTTGCCTACTGCTTTTATATCCTTACTCATTATTTATGTGTTCAACTTTTCTATTTCTTCAAGATTAAATGTTGTTGGCTGCATATTTCTAGGATTCTATAAATTTTTGTATCCAAATTTGTGCATAATTGTTCATACTAATCTCTTATGATCCTTTTTATTGTAATTGTGAATGCAAATGCAGGAGGAGAAGAGGAGGGCATGGAAAGAAACTTAAGCAACTGATGTCTGCAAACACAAAAATCCATGGGGAAAAAATCACAGCCTCAACATGTATAGAGTGTCTGTGGTGGCTGTGTTGGCCATTGGTATCCTCATCAGCAGAAGCTTTTGGGGTATACTGCCTGGGATCCATGACAAGTGCATCAGTAATGAAAGCTTGGCATGAGAATCTGCAGTATCTACAAGGGCTACTGAGGTCCTTAGTGGGGAAGGCTGCTAGGGTCATATACAGAGCAGACCACTGGCAACCAGTTGCTCCCACTGCATGACTGATACTGGTAACCCCTGCTCTTTTTCCTTGTTTCTATTCACTTCTAGATGTCTCAGCTTTTCTAGTCTCTCCATGATTGAAACTGACATGAGTAATTCCCGGAGTTCCCTGAAAGGCTAGAGAATATGATCATTTTTTCCCTCCTGCTTTCAAGAAGTTTCCTCTTGGCACCGAACAGTACTGGCTTGGAGTATAGGAAGATGCTGGCAAAATAAAACTTCCTCCTACAATTTCTCTGCAGTTTTTCTCAAGGTTTTTGTTTGTTTGTTTTTTTATTCATTCTACTGTATTGCTGAAGTTTTTTGAGTGGACTCCTGAGCTTTCTTAGAACCACTTTTATTTGTGGATGGCTACCTGAGTGTTGATATTTATGAGGGAATGGAGACCATAATCTCTTATTCTGCCATATTTCTGATATAATTGCCAGAATGAATGATTTAATTGATGAAATGCTGTTTTTTTCAGTTTGTTTGTTTTTTTTTAAATTATAGTTGGTTGATGTATAGTGTAACATTGGAGTCAGGGGTAGAATTTAGTGATTGATCGCTTACATACAACATCCAGTGCTCATCACAAATGCCCTCCTTAATACCCATCTCCCATCTAGCCCATCACCCACCAACTTCCCTCCAACAACACTCAGTTTGTTTTCTATAGTTAAGAGTTGTGTTTTTCTTTTTTAATTTATTGTCAAATTGGTTTCCATACAACACCCAGTTTCTTCTATGGTTTGCTTCTCTCTCTCCCCACCCACATCTCATCTGTTTTCTTTCTCAAAGTCCACATATGAGGGTGAAATCATATGGTATTTATCTTTCTCTGACTTATTTCACTCAACATAATACAGTTTAGCTCTGCCAAAGTCATTGCAAATGGTAAGATTTTATATCTCTGTTCATTAGTATGGACATTTTGGCTCTTTCCATAATTTGGCTATAGTCAATGACGTTGCTATAATCCTTGAGGCATATGTACCCTTTGAATCTGTATTTTTGTATCTTTTGGGTGAATACCTAGCACTGAAATTGCTGGGTCATAGGATAGTTATTTTTTTTAACTTTTTGAGAAAACTTCATACTGTTTTCCAGAATGGCTGCACCAGTTTGTATTCCCGCCAACAGTGTTAAGAGGGTTCCCCTTACTCTGCATCCTCGCCAACATTTGTTGTTTCTCTGCTGTTAATTTTAGCCATTATGACAGATGTGAGGTGGTATCTCATCATAGTTTTGATTTGTATTTCCCTGATGGTGAGTGATGTTGAACATCTTTTCATATGTCTGTTAGCCAGCTGTATATCTTCTATGGAAAATGTCTATCCATGTCTTCTGCCTATTTTAACTAGATTATTTGTTTTTTGGTGTGAAAAGTTGTTCTTATAATTTCAAACTGTTTGCTACTCCTCACAATCATACTGAATATGAATGCATAACTAGGTATCTTCAACACAATGAAAATGAAACACAGATAAAAATCCTTTCTCCATTTTTCTCTCTCTGTTTTCTAGTTACTAAATTCTGTTAGTTTATAGTTTTCATTCACATCCTAATTACTAAAGTGTAATCGTAAGGATTTTATGCATTTAAACACTTTTCAGTATCTTCTAGGGGAATTCTTTTTTTAATCAATACTTCTTTAGGTCTACTGTAGAAATGGTAAGTGATGACATCATACTTGCATATTTCTCAAACTTCCCAATATTTTACACATTTATGACATTGATACTTTGAAAAGATTTTCTTTATATTTTTTATATCAAACACAATTTTTTTTTCCTCTGAAGTCTCTCATCTCCTCTGCCACCTTCTCCACTTAGTAATCTAGTTTTTGTCCATAAATTTAAATACCTTGAACTCTGGCCCTTCTAGGTGACATAAATTCCAAATGTATTTATTCTCTTAAATATATTAGGTACACACTTGGCTTTTCCTTAAACACCCAAAACTGCAATAGTGTTAGGTTTCTTTCCCCAATATACTATTTTTCTCACATCATTCACCCATATATTCATTAATCCATTTATATTATCTTTACTGAGGTGACTTTGCAGAAAATAGGCTTAATATTTTAGATGCAACATTAATAGCACAAACATAGTTTCAGGTGTCGTTACTATTTAGGTTATTTGGGGAAACTGATATTACAAAGTAGTGCAAAAATTTATGACTTTACCAATACAATAAAAGAATAATGGATTCACACATAGACTACTGTAACTAAGAATCTGGTTATGTCTATAGAAGAAATGATTTGTTCAGATTGTGTAAGGCTTTAAACTGGTAAATGTGGTAGAATGTGGTGAGGAAATTCCAAGCAAAGAGAAAGTAGATGTGTTAACTATAACTTAAAATATATAAAGATATATAAAGAACTAAACAACTTCCAACAGAGGTGGTGAGGGAAATGAAGCAGAAAACAATGGCCTAGAAGGGAAAGAAAAATACTATGAAAGGCTACCAAAAGTATATAATTCATCCTAGAGACTAAAATTAAGCCAATTATTTGAGAATAGATTATTGAACACCCAAAACAAGAACAGGTTACCCTGGGTTTTTATCTGAGTTAGCATATGTCTGTATGAATAGAAACCATAGGTCTATTAATTAGGCAATTTATATGTATAGCTTCTTTTTCTATATATAACCAGATATTTCTTTTATCTGTATGAAAGTTAACTTGTCATAATAGAATATGTTAGAGAAAAATTATTCAAACATTTCTTAAAAAATATAAAAGTATATTTTCTTTACCAAATATGCAAAAAAAACCCAAATTAACATATTTGTAAAAATGGTTTTCTACACGTTTCTGTCTTTCTAAATTATAAACTTCTGATTGTAGGCATCCTATATTAAGTCTCAGTAACTCAGAATATGCATAAGTACTCAATAAGTTTCAGTAACTTACCTTAAAATAATAATTTTAATGTAGAAATTCAAAATTTAAAGCATTTTATCACTTTATTTTTTTTATTTAATTTTTATTTTTTTTAACGTTTATTTATTTTTGAGACAGAGAGAGACAGAGCATGAACGGGGGAGGGCCAAAGAGAGAGGGAGACACAGAATCTGAAACAGGCTCCAGGCTCCGAGCTGTCAGCACAGAGCCCGACACGGGGCTCGAACTCATGGACCGCGAGATCATGACCTGAGCCGAAGTTGGACGCTTAACCGACTGAGCCACCCAGGCGCCCCCATTTTATCACTTTATATGATTTGTCTTTATTAATCATATAAAATAAATACCAAAAATGAGAGTAATAATATCACCTTTCTCACATTATTTTTTTTTAAAAGCAAGAGAGAAAATTTACAGAAAAATGTTAACAGAGTGCTTAGCACATAAGTATTAAAAAATATAAATCCTCATGCAATTATGGTAATGACATTAAAAATGACATCTTGGGAGTGCCTGGGTGGTTCAGTCTGTTAAGCGTATGACTTTATCTCAGGTCATGATCTCACTATTCATGAATTTTACCTGTTGTCAGGCTCTGTGCTGACAGCTCAGAGCCTGGAGCCTGCTTTGGATTCTGTGTCTCCCTCTCTCTTTGCCCATCTCCCACTTTCTCTCTCTCACTCAAAAATAAATACACGTCAAAAAAAGACAATTTGTTTCCTAACTCAATAACAATAAATTACTTTGTACACTTTTATTTTTTAATGTTTATTCATTTATTTTAAGAGAAAGAGAGAGAGAGAGTGTGCACCTGGGCATGCAGGTGAGGGAGGGGCAGAGTGGGAGAGGCAGACCAAAGAGAGGGACAAAGAACCTCAAGGAAGATCTGTGCTAGGAACTTGACACGACAGTCTCACAAACCATGAGATCATAACCTCGGCCTAAATCAAAAGTCAGATTCTTAACCGACTGAACCAACCAGGCTCCCCAAATTACACTGGACACTTTTAATAATTGATTATAGTCTGAAACGCATCTATAGAAGTTGCTATTTCCTTTTCTGGTGTGGGGTACATAATTTATGGGAGTTGTTTTTTTCACTTGTTAAACTTGGGAAACTTTTACTTCTTGTTTAATGATAGTGTTTTAATAATTTTTTCCCCTGTAGACCACTTATCCTGGACGCCCTGCCTCCAGGGAAGAAGTAATGATGAATTCAGATTTAAATCCTCTTTCCAAATTGCAATGACTTAGGGATATGATCTTAGAAATTTCATAGTCTTGATTGTCTTTCCTAAAAGGCAAGGGGAGAAGACCCATAATTCCCAGACAAAGCTATAATAAACTACTCTTTAGTCATGAGTGTATTCTTCCCTCTTTTGTTTCCCAAACTTCTGAGACTGTCAGGAAAAAAGCAACAAAACAACTACTAATCCATAGAAATGATTCCAACTATGGATCTCATCCAAACCATGCATCTGTATGAAGGGGGACACTTTGTTCAGTTTTGAAAAGATGAGCATAAACATTAATACAAACTCTGAAGCATACTTCAGCAGGTAAGTAGAAATCTTACAACACAGTTGACCCTTGAACTACTGTAAACAATTTTGTCTTATGATATTTTAATGGTATTTTCTCTTCTCTAGCTTGCTTTATTTTAAGAATACAGTGTACAATATGTACACCATACAGAACATGTTAATTGACTATTTATGTTATCAGCAAGGCTTCCTGTCAAGAGTAGGCTATTATCAATTGGCTTTTTAGGTAGTCAAAAATTATATACAAAAATTATATATTGTCATATTGGCTAACATACAGTGTATAGAGTGTCCTCTTGGTTTTGGGGGTAGATTCTCATGATTCATCACTTACATACAACACCTAGTGCCCATTCCAAAAAGTGCCCTCCTCAATGCCCATCACCCATTTCTCCTCCCTCCCACCCCTCCCCCCATCAACCCTCAGTTTGTTATATGTATTGAAGAGTCTCTTATGGTTTGCCTCCCTCCCTCTCCATTTGTAACTATTTTTTTCCCCTTTCTTTCCAAATCCTGCCTCTTGCAGCAACGTGGTTGGAACTGGAGGGTATTATGTTAAGTGAAATAAGTCAGTCAGATATTCTATATTTTCACTCATATGTGGAACTTGAGAAACTGAAACCACCCTTTTATTTAAGTACAGAAAGAGTATCACCCAGTAATACCCTTTAATCCAAAATCATCTTTCCCTTCTCCAAAGGTATAACATTTTTTTATTTGCCATGATAATAGGCCAAAAGCCTGATTAAAACTCTTCACACAATGTCACCATATTCAACATTTTATGTCTTGATAATTTATTTATTAAAATTCTGAAAGATTATTTTAAGGAATCACAGAGGAAACACCAACGTTGTTCCAAAATAATTGCCTTTAACATTTTAAGTTCTAATTTCATATGTCAGAAATTCATTAGTGTCCCTCGTCCATTAAATGTATGATAATGAAATGAATGAAAGAAGGAATAAATATTTTGATCCTTCTTAAGGATCAACAAACTTAAGTCAGAAGGCCCAGAATATTGTCTCACTTCTACCAGTGAATGTCTATAACTGACAAATTTTAACTCAACTTGCCAAGCCTCACCCACCAATCTACATACAAAAATTAATAATTAAATGTCACTCGTTTTAAAATTATCTCTCAAACATCACCAAATATCAAACTTTTATGTACATTATAATATGGGATATGAAATATCTCTTTGCACTTATCCTGTGCTTTTTGTTTTCAATCACCTAGATATAGGGTGCAATATACATATTCCCAAATAATCAGCTTTAGTGAGTAAGTAAAAAGTCCCTTCTCTGCACTGTGTCCTGTTTGTATGTATATTTATGGTCCAGAAATTCTAGCATGAAGTAAGCTATCTTTTGTAGATCCACTTTTCTCAGCTAGTCAAAATTCAGATGTTTAATATTTCCAAACTGCTTCTTAAGCATATGGTTTCTCTTCCTGAATGCCAAGATAAATAGTAAATTGTGATAAATTGAGTCATATTTCAGCCTTTCCCTTACCCTTGTAAGACCTGTGATAATCTCTCTTACTCTGGAGCCTGCTATCTTACAAAGATTAGCTAAAGTTGATTTCATATTGTTAGAAACTGATTTGATCATGCAGAGGTTGGAGCCAGTGAGCAGGAGTCATGAACATTTTTTAAAATATTTCTATTATGTAATTGTGTTCAGTTATTTTTAAATTATTTCATTCCACCTATAAAAGACCACACAGCTCAAAAATGTGTTCTTTTACATGAAAAAAAATATAGAATTAAATTTTACTGCAACTCTGTTACCACCTCAAAAAACACCATTATATCCTTAATGTATTAAGGACACAATAAGAGATCTATCTTAAAGGGAGATATCTAAGAGTCTGTTTCACATTACTTGAATCCACTGTTAGCTTCCCTACACTTAAAGGAGTCTCCAACATTTTCCCAAAGCATAATTGTTACAATCTTAATGTGGAATTGATTCTGCTGTAATAAGTGAAAGATTTAAGTAAGCACTTAAATCTTGTAGAATTTGTCTCAGTAGATATTTATACATTGAAAATAAAATTATCTGTGTGCATTAATCCCTCCTTGGCAACAACAATAACAGCAAAGAGTTAATGAATACTGACAGGGCACATTCAGGGATAAGATGCAAATATTAATTATTCAAGAACTTTCTATTATTCCAGGTTAAACTGGGTACGTTATGGATTATAGAAACAAGACCACAGTCACTGAGTTTATTCTTCTGGGGTTTCAGAATGAGAAGGAAGTAGAAATTCTTCTTTTTTCTGCATTCTTGCTCATGTATATGACGTCTCTGATTGGCAACACCATGATCATCCTTTTGGTGTGTGGTGACTATCGTCTGCATTCACCCATGTATTTCTTTGTAGCCAATCTTTCCTTCCTTGAAGTTGCCATCACCTCCACAGTGGTGCCTAAGATGCTAGCAAACACATTTTCCCTCACCAAGGCAATATCCTTCGTAGGATGTCTCACGCAATCTTTCTTTTACTTCCTCTTGGGATCCACGGAATTCTTCATCCTGGTCGTCATGTCATTTGATCGATACATTGCCATCTGCAACCCATTGAGGTATGCCATCATCATGAACAAACAGACATGCATATTGTTGCTTCTGGGATCCTATTTAGGTGCATTTTTGTCAATTTTAGCACCATCAATCTTAACTGCTCCTCTGCCCTTTTGTGGACCAAATATTATCAATCACTTCTTTTGTGACAGTGGCCCTGTGCTAAAGCTGGTCTGTGCAGATATCGCTCTGGCTGAGCTGGTTGACTTTATCTCCTCTGCTGTGTTGCTCTTGGGCTCCTTGCTCTTCACAGGAGTGTCTTACATGTACATTATCATTACTATCCTTAGAATTCCTTCTGTCCAGGGACGGCAGAAAGCTTTCTCCACTTGTGTTTCACACATCACTGTTGTGACACTTTATTATGGAAGCTCCATCTTTATTTACGTCCGCCCAAAAAAGGGTGATGTGATGGATCTTAACAAATTTGCCACAGTGCTGAACACCATTGTAACGCCGATGTTGAACCCTTTCATCTACAGCCTTCGAAATAAAAAAGTCAAAGAATACCTGAAAGATGCCTCCAGTAAGTATATAGGTATGCTAATAAATTTGAAACCTCAACAATGATATTTTTATAGAATTTAATGATTCACATACTTGACAACAAAATCATTTATTTGATGTAATTATGTGAATATTTAAAATTTTACATAAGGGAGAAACATATGTGAACATATCTTTCTACATATCTATTCTACATATATTCTGAACCAATAGGTCCAGTATTCAAGTAGATTCTCAAAATCTTTGTAGATAATTAATAGAACCAAAAGTACATATAAACATTTCTGCATACATACATACATACATACATACACATATATACATTCTTAAAGCCGTCTTTTTTCTCCCCATTTTCCTGTTATTTCAATTATTCCAAAACCAAATTCCTGTATAACCTCCAGATTTGAAATCTGGATGGCTCTGATTGTGATAGATTCTCACCTTCTGTCAGGTGCCTGGGTGACTCAGTTATGAATCTGACTCTTGCTTTGGGCTCAGCTCATGATCTCATGGTTGATGGGATTAAGCCCTGAGTGGGGATCTTTGCTGACAGTGTGGAGCCTGCTTGGGATTTTCTCTCTTTGCACCTTCCCCACTAGTGCGCGCTCTCTCTCTCTCTCTCTCTCTCTCTCTCCAAATAAACGAAAAAATAAACATTAAAAAATTCTCACCTTATGTTACCAATTTATGATTTTTTTCTTTATAGATATCAGTGTATATTTGAATTTAATACAAATAAATTCCCTTATTAAGGTGGTGAATTTATTTTGACTTGAGTTTTGATATATTACTTTTAAATTATATATGTCATTGGATAATTAAGTTTATTTTAAATGTTTATCTATGTTTGAGATGGAGGGTTGGAGGAAAGGCATAGAGAGAAGGAGCCTATCACTAAAGCACAAAGCCCAATATGGGACTTGAACCCAGGAACTATAAGATCATGACCTGAGATGAAATCAGATGCTTAACTAATGGAGCCAGATGGCCCAGATAATTAAGTTTTAATTTAAGTTACAGACAGATCTTCTCAGGCCTCTATTTAAGTTATAATCTGCAGCCATTATGCTCCTATTTCTATGCCACCGATGCTGGGGCAATAGAACTCACAAGAATTTAAAAGCCCCTGGTGAATAGGCAGAAGAGGGATAGCAAGCAGGAAACTGTCAGAGGGGTTTATTTATTTTACTTTTCAGGATCATTGGAAATGAATCTATTCAAGTCAAGACCACATTTTTTTTTTTACACAAGAGATCTTTATTTTTTTAACATGACCACAATTATTCAACTCTTATTTTATTTTTGTGTTTTCAATTTTTTATTCATGTTCCTGTTAGTTAATATACAGTGTGATATTAGTTTCCGGAGTAGAATTTAATTATTCATCAGTTATATACAACATCCACTGTTCATCACAAGTGCCCTCCTTAATAAGCATCACCCATTTATTTAACCCATCTTCCCACCCACCTGCCCTCCACTCTCAGTTTCTTCTCTATAGTTAAGAGTCTGTTGCATGGTTTGCCTGTCTCAGTTTTTCTTCCTATATTCATTTGATTTTTTTCTTAAATCCCACATATGAGTGAAATAATATATTTGTGTTTCTCTTAATGATTTATTTCATTTAGCATAATATTCACTAGCTCAATCAATGTTGGAAATGGAAAGATTTTTAATGGCTTTCATTAAGCCATTCTTTTTAATGGCTGAGCAATATTCCATTATATATATATATAATATATATAATATATATATAATATATATAATATATATATTATATATATATATAATATATATAATATATATAATATATATATTATATATATATATAATATATATATTATATATATAATATATATAATATATATATTATATATATAATATATATATAATATATATTTAATATATAATATATATAATTATATATATATTATATATATAATATCTTTTTTTATCCATTCATCAGTCAATGGACACTTGGGCTGTTTTCATAGTTAATACTGCTAGAAACATGGAGTACATGTATCTCCTTGAATTAGTATTTTTGTATTCTTTGGGTAAATACCTAGTAGTGGAATTATGGGATCATAGGGTAGTTCTATTTTTAGAGGAAACTCCATACTATTCTCCAGAGTGGCTACATCAGTTTGCATTCCCTCAAACACTGGGTTCTCCTTTTTCTGCATCCTCCTCAACATCTGTTATTTTCAGTTTTGTTAATTTAGCCATTCTGACAAGTGTGAGCTGGTATCTCATTGTAGTTTTGATTTGTATTTCTCTGATGATGATGTTTTCATGTACCTGGTAGCCATCTATATGTCTGCTTTGGGGAAAAAAAAAATGTCTGTTCATGTCTTCTGCTCATTTCTTAACTGGGTTATTTGTTTTGGGGGTGTTGAGTTTTATAAATTCTTTATATATTTTGGATACTATCCCTTTATCTGATATGTCATTTGCAAATATCTTCTCCCATTCCATTAGTTGCCTTTTAGTTTTGTTGATTGTTTCCATTGCTGTGCAGAAGTAATTTTTATCTTGATGAAGTCCCAACAGTTCATTTTTGCTTTTGTTTCCCTTGCCTCAGAAGACATATCTAATAAGAAGTGGCTAAGGCTATGTCAAAGAGATTACTACTTGTGTTCTCTAGCATTGAAAATGTTTCCTGTCCCACATTTAGGTATTTCATCCATTTTGAATTTATTTTTGTGTACAGTGTAAGGAAGTAGTCCAGTTTCATTCTTTTACACAATGAGATCTTTCCTAAAGTGTAATAGGGACTTGAAACTTTCATGATAACAGGGAGATTACATTTGAATAAGCAGTCAAAATATCTTAATTAAATATGAAGAAATAGGTAAAAGTACTCATTTGAATATAAATGAAGATCCATTCCTGTTACATGACTTATTTATTTCAAAATAGCTAGCCTGTCTCTCATTTTAAATATATTTTACCTTTTTTTTTTTTCTTTTTTGAGAGAGAGAGAGAGAGGTGGGGAGAGACAGACAGAGAGAGAATTAAACTGGGAGAGAGAAAAGCCCTGGTACCACCAAGGGGAGGGAGTTATTTTCATGAAGAGGAGGAAGATAGGGGTGGGGGGTGGAGAGCAGTGCAGTGTGTTTGTGCAAGAAAGCACTCTCCCTGAAAACAGCTAAAGAGAAAGAGTGAAAATGTGCACAGGTATTCACACAAGTAAACTGTTACACAAAACCATTGATGGGGGGGGGGAGGAGAAGGTTTCAATACTGCCAGTTATTTTATAATCAATGGAACTAAGAACCTGTGAAGTGTCAGAGGTCAGCCCCTGGTGGTGCTCCAGCAGGGAAGCAGTACAGAGCCTTGGGAACAGGCAGTGCAGTCTGAGGATCCCCTGAGTTGCATGGGGAGAAGGGTTCCACTGCTTGGAGTGCATTTGGTACAGGTGATCTGGCCTCTCCATAGATAAAAGAAAGTCAGTGTAGCCATACTTATATCAGACAAATGACATTAAAAAAAAAAACTGTAACAAGAGATGAAGAATGATATGTCATAATTAAGGGGTCTATCCATCAAGAAGATCCAATAATTGTAACTATTTATTCCCCTCCATCTTGGGAACAGCAAAATATATAAATCAGTTTATAACAAATATAAAGAAACCCACTGATAATAACACAATAATAGTAGGTGACATTGGGGCGCCTGGGTGGCTCAGTTGGTTGGGCGGCCAACTACAGCTCAGGTCATGATCTCGCAGTCTGTAAGTTCGAACCCTGCATCAGGCTCTGTGCTGACAGCTCAGAGCCTGGAGCCTGCTTCTGATTCTATGTCTCCCTCTCTCTCTGCCCCTTCCCTGCTTGCTCTCTGTCTCTCTCTGTCTCTGTCTCTCTCTCTCAAAAGTAATAAATATTAAAAACATTAAAAAGAAAAAAGAAAAACAGCTTCAAAAAATAGTAGGTGACATTAATACTCCACTTACAACAAAGGACGGATTATCTAAGCAGAAGATCAACAGGAAAACAATGATTTTGAGACACACTGGACCAGATGGACTTAACAGATACATTCATAACATTCCATCATAAAGTAGCAGAATGTACATTCTTTTTGAATGCACATGGAACATTCCCCAGAATAGATCACACATGGGGTCACAAATCAGCCCTCAACAAGTATAAAAAGATTGAGAACATACTGTGCATATTTTCAGATCACAATGCTATGAAACTTGAAGTTAACCTCAGGAAAAAAAATTGGAAAGTACTCAAATACATTGAGGTTAAAAAGCATCCTATTAAGGAATGAATGGACCAAGAAAAGTAAAGAAGAAAATAAAGTATGTATTTGTATACATGTAAGCAAATGAAAATGAAAATACAACAATGAATATCTTTGGCATACAGCAAAGGCAGTCCTAAGAGGGAACTGTATTGCAATTCAGTCCTACTTCAAGAAGTAAGAAAGGTCCCAATGCACAACCTAACCTTACAACTAGAGGAGCTAGAAAATGAAAAGCAAATAAACCCGGAAGCCAGCATAGAAAGGAAATAATAAAGATTAGACCAGAAATAAATTGTATAGAAACAAGCAAACTAAAAACAGTAAAACAGATCAATAATACTAAGAGCTGGTTCTGTGAAATAAACAAAATTGGGGTGCCTGGGTGGCCTAGTCAGTTAAGTGTCTGACTTTGACTCATGTCTTGATCTTACAGTTTATGGGTTCGAGCCCAGCATTGGGCTCTGTACTGACAGCTCAGACCCTGGAGACTGCTTCAGATTCTGTTTCCTTTTCTCTCTGCACCTGCACTCTGTCTCTCAGAAATAAATAAACATTTAAAAATGTAAAATAATAATAATAACAAACAGACTGATCAAAAAGAAAACAGAATGGACCCACATAGATAAAATCACAAATGAAAGAAGAGAGATTACAAGCAACATCAAAGAAATACCAAAAATTATAAGAGAATACTATGAATAATTATATGCCAAATACCTTGGCAATCTGGAGGAAATGGACAAATTCTTAGAAACTCCCAAACTACCAAAACTGAAACAGGAAGAAACAAAAAATTTTACAGACCCATAACCAGCAAATATTGAATCAGTGATCAAAAATCTCCTAACAAATAAGAGTCCTGGGCCAGAGGATTTCTCAGGGGAATTCTACCAAACATTTAAAGAACAGTTAATAGCTGTTCTTCTCAAACTGTTCCAAAAAATAGAAATAGAATAAAAACATCCAAACTTATTCTTCAAAGCCAACATTACCTTAATTCCAAAACCATACAAAGATCCCACTAAAAAGAATTACAGGCCAATATCGCTGATAAATCTGGATGCAAAATCCTCAACAAAACTAGCAAACTGAATCCAACAATACATTAAAAGATCACTCACCATGATCAAGTGGGGTTAATCCTGGGCCAAATAATAGGTTCAAAAATTGCAAATCAAGCAATGTAATACACCGCATTAATAAAAGAAAGGATAAGAACCATATGCTCCTCTCAATAGATACAGGAAAATTATTTGACAAAATAAAGCATCCATTCTTGATAAAACCCTCAACAAGGTAAGGTTACAGGAAACATACCTCAACATAATAAAGGCCATATATGAAAAAAAAAAACATAGCTAATATCATCCTTAATGGGGAAAAACTGAGAGCCTTTCTCCTATGGTCGGGAAATAGCATGTCCACTTTCACCATTACTATTTTACAGAGTATTGGAAGCTTTAGCCTCAGCAATCAGACAACAAAAAGAAATAAAACAAATTCAAATCAGTAAGGAAAAATAAAAACTTTCTATAATTGCAGATTACATGATACTTTATGTAGAAAACACAAAACTCTCCACCAAAAAAATTGCTAGAATAATTCATGAATTCAGTAAAGTCAGTGCATATAAAGTCAAGGTGCAGAAATGTGTTGCATTTCTATATATCAATAACAAAGCAGCAAAAAAGGAAATCAAGGAATGGATCCCATTTTCAATTGCAGCACAAACAATGAGATACCTAAGAATAAACATCACAAAAAAGGTAAGAGATATGTACTCTGAAAATATAGAACATTTATGAAAGAAATTGAAGAAGACACAAAAAAATGAAAAAAGAAAACAATATTCCATGCTTATGGATTGGAAGAACAAACATTGGTAAAATGTCTATACTACCAAAAGTAATCTACACATTAATGCAACTGTAAAATAATACCGCCAGCATTTTTGCACAGCTAGACGAGACAATCCTAAAATTTATTTTTTAATATAAAATTTATTGTCAAATTTGTTTCCATACAACACCGAGTGTTCATCCCAACAGGTGCCCTCCTCAATGCCCATAACCCACTTTCCCCTCCCCCCGACCCCCCATCAACCCTCAGTTTATTCTCAGTTTTTAAGAGTCTCTTATGGTTTGGCTCCTTCCCTCTCTGCAACTTTTTTTTCCCCTTCCCCTCCTCCATGGTCTTCTGTTAACTTTCTCAGGATCCACATATGAGGGAAAACATGGTACCTATCTTTCTCTGTATGACTTACTTAACTTTACATAATACTCTCCAGTCCCATTCACGTTGGTAAAAAAAAAAAAAAAAAGACATATTTCATTCTTTATCATTGCCAAGTGGTATTCCATTGTATATATAAACCACAACTTCTTTATCCATTCATCACTTGATGGACTTTTAGGCTCTTTCCATAATTTGGCTATTTTTGAAAGGGCTGCTATAAACATTGGGGTACAATTGCCCCTATGAATCAGCACTCCTGCATCGCTTGGGAGGATAGCAGTGCTATTGCTGGGTCATAGGGTAGATCTATTTTTAGTTCTTTGAGGAACCTTCACACTATTTACCAGAGTGGGTGGGTGCACCAGTTTGCATTCCCACCAACAGTGCGAGATGGTTCCCATTTCTCCACATCCTCTCCAGCATCTACAGTCTCCTGATTTGTTCATTTTAGCTAAATTCATTTAGCATTTTAGCCAAAACCTCAGAGACGTTTTTTCCTGCTTTCTCCTCTAGGGTTTTCATGGTTTCCTGTCTCACATACCTGTCCTTCATCCATTTTGAGTTTATTTTTGTGAATGGTGTAAAAAAGTGGTCTAGTTTCATTCTTCTGCATGTTGCTGTCCAGTTCTCCCAGCACCATTTGCTAATGAGACTGTCTTTTTTCCACTGGATATTCTTTCCTGCTTTGTCAAAGATTAGTTGGCCATACTTTTGTGGGTCTAATTCTGGGGTCTTTATTTTATTCCATTGGTCTCTGTGTCTGTTTTTGTGCCAATACTGTGCTGTCTTGATGATTACAGCTTTGTAGTAGAGGCTAAAGTCTGGGATTGTGATGCCTCCCGCTTTGGTCTCCTTCTTCAATATTACTTTGGCTATTCGGGGTATTTGTGGTTCCATACAAATTTTAGGATTGCTTGTTCTAGCTTCAAGAAGAATACTGGTGCAATTTTGATTGGGATTGCATTGAATGTGTAGATAGCTTTGGGTAGTATTGACATTTTAACAATATTTATTCTTTCAATCCATGAGAACGGAATGTTTTTCCATTTCTTTGTATCTTCTACAATTTCCTTCAAAAGCTTTCTATAGTTTTCAGCATACAGATCTTTTACATCTTTGGTTATGGCTATTCCTATGAATTTTATGATTCTTGGTGCCATTGTGAATGGGATCAGTTTCTTTATTTCTCTTTCTGTGGCTTCGTTATTAGTGTATAAGAATGCAACTGATTTCTGTACATTAATTTTGTATCCTGTGACTTTGCTGAATTCATGTATCAATTCTAGCACAGTTTTCGTGGAGTCTATCTGGTTTTCCATGTATAATATCATGTCATCTGCAACAAGTGAAAAGTTGACTTCATCTGTGCCAATTTTGATGCCTTTGATTTCCTTTTGTTGTCTGATTGCTGATGCTAGAACTTCCAACAATATGTTAAATCACAGTGGTGAGAGTGGACAACCCTGTCATGTTCATCATCTCAGTGGGAAAGCTCTCAGTTTTCCCCATTGAGAATTATATTAGCTGTGGGCTTTTCATAAATGGATTTTATGATAAGTATGTTCCTTCAATCCCGACTTTCTCGAGGGTTTTTATTAAGAAAGGGTGCTGCATTTTGTCAAATGCTTTTTCTGCATCAATTGACAGGATCATATGGTTCTTATCTTTTTTTTTTATTAATGTGATGTATGATATTGATTGATTTGTGAATTTTGAACCAGCCCTGCAGTCCAGGAATGAATCCCACTTGATCATGGTGAATATTTTTTTTATATGCTGTTGAATTTGATTTTCTAGTATCTTAAGGAGAATTTTTGCATCCATATTCATGAGGGATATTGACCTGTAGTTATCTTTTTTTGCTGGGTCTCTGTCTGGTTTAGAAATCAAAGTAACGCTGGCTTCATAGAATGAGTCTGGAAGTTTTGTTTCCCTTTCTATTTTTTGGAACATCTTCGGAAGGATAGGTATTATCTGAGCTTTAATGTCTGGTAGAATTCCCCAGAGAAACCATCTGGTCCTGGACTCTTATTTCTTGGGAGATTTTTGATAACTGATCCAATTTCTTCACTAGTTTGGGTCTGTTCAAGTTTTCTATTTCTTCCTGTTTGAGTTTTGGAAATGTGTGTGTGCTTAGGAATTTTTCCAGTTCTTCCAGGTTGTGTAGTTTGTTGGCATATAATTTTTCATAGTATTCTCTGATAATTATTTGTATTTCTGAGGGATTGGTTGTAATAATTCCATTTTCATTCATGTTTTTATCTATTTGGGTCATCTCCCTTTTCTTTTTGAAAAGCCTGGCTAGAGGTTTATCAATTTTGTTTCTTTTTTCAAAAAACCAACTCTTGGTTTCATTGATCTGCTCTACAGTTTATTTTTTTAGATTCTATATTGTTTTTTCTCCTCTGGTCCTTATTATTTCTCTTCTTCTGCTGAGATTGGGGTGTTTTGCTGTTCTGTTTCTATTTCCTCTAGGTGTGCTATTAGATTTGTATTTGGGACTTTCCTTGTTTTTTTAAAATATGCCTGGATTGCAATGTATTTTCCTCTCAGGACTGCTTTTGCTGCATCCCAAAGCATTTGGATTGTTGTATTTTCATTTTCATTTGTTTTCATATATGTTTTAATTTCTTCTCTAATTGCCTGGTTGACCCATTTATTCTTTCGTAGGATGTTCTTTAACCTGCATGCTTTTGGAGGTTTTCCAGACTTTTTCCTGTGGTTGATTTCAAGTTTCATAGCATTGTAGTCTGAAAGTGTGCATGGTATGATCTCAATTCTTTTATACTTATGAAGGGCTGTTTGGTGACCCAGTATGTGATCTATCTTGGAGAATGTTCCATGTGCACTGGAGAAGAAAGTATATTCTATTGCTTTGGGATGCAGAGTTCTAAACATATCTGTCAAGTCCACCTGATACAATGTATCACTCAGGTCCCTTGTTTCTTTATTGATTCTCTGTCTAGATGATCTATCCACTTCTGTCAGTGGAGTATTAAAGTCCCCTGCAATTACCACATTTTTATCAATAAGGTTGCTTATGTTTGTCATTAATTGTTTTATCTATTTTGGTGCTATCAAATTCGGTGCATAGACATTTATAATTGTTAGATCTCCATGATTGATAGATACTGTGATTACTATATAATGACCTTATTCATCTCTTGTTACAACCTCTAATTTAAAGTCTCATTTGTCTGATATAAGTATGGCTACTCCAGCTTTCTTTTGACTTCCAGTAGCATGATAGATAGTTCTTCATCCCCTCACTTTCAATCTGAAGGTGTCTTCAGGTCTAAAATGAATCTCTTGTAGACAGCAAATACATGGGTCTTGTTTTTTAATATCCATTCTGATACCCTATGTCTTTAGGTTGGAGCATTTAGTCCATTTATATTCAGTGTTATTATAGAAAGGCATGGGTTAGAGTCATTGTAATATCTGTAGGTTTCATGCTTGTAGAGGTGTCTCTGGTACTTTGTGGTCCTTGAAACATTTCACTCACAGAGTCCCCCTTAGGATCTCTTGCAGGGCTGATTTAGTGGTGATGAATTCCTTCAGTTTTTGTTTGTTTGGGAAAACCTTTATCTCTCCTGAATGACAGATTCGCTGGATAAAGGATTCTTGGCTGCATTTTTTTTTTCTGTTCATCACATTGAAGATCCTCTGTCATTCGTTTCTGGCCTGCCAAGTTTCAGTAGATAGGTCTTCTATTACCCTTATATGTCTACCTTTGTAAATTAGGGTATGCTTATATCTCTAGCTGCTTTCAGAATTCTCTTTATCTTTTTATTTTGCCAGTTTCACTAGGATATGTCGTGCAGAAGATTGATTCAAGTTACGTCCGAAGGGAGTTCTCTATGCCTCTTGGATTTCAATGTCCCAGATCAGGGAAGTTCTCAGCTATGATTTGTTCAAGTACACATTCAGCACCTTTCTCTCTCTTCTTCTTCTGGAATTCCTATGATGAGGATATTGTTCAGTTTGATTGCATCACTTAGTTCTCTAATTCTCCCCTTATACTCCTGGATTTTTTTATCTCTATTTTTCTCAGCTTCCTCTTTCCATAATTTTATCTTCTAATTCATCTATTTTCTCCTCTGCCTCTTCAATCCGTGCTGTGCCCACCTCCATTTTATTTTGCACCTCATTAATAGCATTTTTTAGTTCCTCATTACTATTTCTTAGTCCCTTGATATCTGTAACAATAGATTCTCTGCTGTCGTCTATGCTTTTTTCAAGCCCATCAATTAACTTTATGACTATTATTCTAAATTATTATTCTGTTATATTACTGAAATCAGTTTTGGTCAATTGGTTAGGTGTCACTACTTCCTGGAGTTTCTTTTGAGGACAGTTCTTCTGTTTTTTCATTTTGGGTAGCCCCTGCAGTAGCTCCAAACTGCAGGGCACTTCCCATGTGCTGTCCAGAGAAACTTGTGTTGGTGGGCAGGCCACAGTCAGACCCTATGTCTGCCCCCAGCCCACTACTGGGGCCACAGTCAGACTGGTGTGTACCTTATCTTCCACTTTCCCAAGGGCACGTCTCACTGTGGGGTGGTGTGGCCCCTGTCTGGCTGTTTGCACACTGCCAGGCTTGTGATGCTTCTTCGATGGGATCTGGCCAAGGGTGTTTTACAGGGGGTGGATCTGCCAGGTGCACATAGGTGGGAGGAGTAGGCTTAGCTTGCTTTGCCTTAGGTGGTCCCCTGCAGGAGGCGCCCTGCAGCAACAGAGGGAGGTGGGCCCTTTGGAGAGATAGAGCCACAAAAGCACAGCATTGGGCATTTGCTTAGTGCAAGCAAATTCGGTGGTGGGAACTGGTTCCCTTTGGAATTTCGGCTGGGGGTGAGAGAGGGAAATGACCCCTGCCAACAACTTTGTTCCCCCACTGTGCTCTGTCCTCCCAGAGCTCAACAACTCTCCCTCCCAGTGTCCTCTCGCACTCCCCACTCTCTGAGAGGAGAGCTGTTGACTTTTAACATTCCAGATGTTAAATCCTACTGGCTGTCAGAACTCAGTGAATTGGCTTCTCCACTTTTGCAAGCCAGACTTGGGAGTCTCTGCCTTGCTGGGCAGGCTGACCTCCACCAACCCAGCTCCCTCCTGCCAGTCCTTGTAGCATGCACTGCCTCTCCACCCTTCCTACCCTCTTCCATGGGCCTCTTGCCTACACTTGGCTCCAGAGAGTCTGTTCTGTTAGTCTTCAGGTTGTTTTCTTGGTTATTTTGGCAAATGTCAGTGGAATCTAAGTGATCAGCAGGATGAGGTGAGCCCAGTGTCCTCCTATTCCACCATCTTCCTGTTCCCTCCCATTCCAAAAATTTGTATGGAACCACAAAAGACCCTGAATAGCCAAAGCAATCCTGAAAAAGCAAAATAAAACAGCAGGTATTATTATTCTAGATTTCAAGCTACATTACAAACATGTAGTCATAAAGACAGTATGGTACTGGCACAAAAACAGACAAACAGATCAATGGAACAGAATAGAAAATTAGAAATGGACCCACAAATATTGGTCACCTAATCTTCAATAAAGCAGGAAGAATATTCAATGGAAAAAAAAGACTGTCTCATCAACAAAGGTGCTGGGAAAACTGGACAGTGACATACAAAAGATTGAAACTAGACCTTTTTTACACCACACATAAAAATAAATTCAAAAAGTTTGAAAGACCTAAATGTGACATAGGAAATCATCAAAATCCTAGAGAAGAACACAGGCAGCAACCTCTTTGACCTCGGTTGCAGCAACTTTTTAGTAGACTCATCACAGAAGGCAAAATAAACAAAAGCAAATATGAACTATTGGGACCTCATCAAGATAACATTTCTGCACAGCAAATGAAACAATCAGCAAAACTAAAAGGCAGCTGATGGAATGGGAGAAGATATTTGCAAATGACATATCAGATGAAGGGTTATTATCCAAAATCTACAGAAAACTTACAAACTCAACACCAAAAAAAAAAAATAATAATCCAGTGAAGAAAATATGCAAAATACATGAGTAGGCACTTTTGCAAAGAAGCCATCCAGAAGGCTGACGAGACACATGAAAGGATGCTCAACATCACTAATTACCAGGGAAATAAAAGTCAAAACCACAATGAGATATCAACTCACATTGTTAGAATGGCTTAAATTAACAATCAAAAAGAAAAAAACAACAACAATAGGTGTTGGTGAGAATGCAGAGAAAGAAGAACCCTCTTACACTGTTTGTGGGAATGCAAACTTGTACAATCACTGAAGAGAAGTATGGAGTTCCCACCAAAAAACTGGAAATAGAACTACCCTATGATCCAGCAATTGAACTATTAGGTATTTACTCAAAGGATACAAAAATACAGATTTGAAGGGATACATGCTCCTCACTATTTATAGCAGCTTTGTCTGCAATACCTATACTATGGGGAGAGCTCAAATTTCCATCTACTAATGAATGGATAAAGAAAACGTGATATATCACAAAAACACTCCAAGTACTAAGCAGTCAATATACACCTTATTGAATTAATTAATTTTTTATTTAACAACCTTATATGTGCTTTGTTCAATTACCTGAAAGATTTCTCAAGATAAAGTAGCCATGTTTATTTGAATCTCTTTACTTATTATTGGTCTGCTCATGTCTTCAGTTTCTTTATCAGTCAGTCTTGGTATGTTGTATTATTCAATTTGTTGGCTCATTATTCTTCTTAGTATTCTCTTATGATCCTTTGTTTTTATGTGGCATTGGCTGTGTCTTGTCTTTGATTTCTCATTTTATTTGAGTTTTTTTTTTTTCTTAGTGTAGGGGAAATGGCTTGTCGGTGTTGTTTATATTTTTCCTTTTTTTTTTTAGGCTCAGGTATAGAATTTAGAGATTTGTCACTTACATAAAATTCCCAGTACTCATCATAATATGTGCTCTCCTTAAAACCCATCACCCATCTAGTCCATCCCTGACTTGCTCCCTCCATCAATCTTCAGTTTGTTCTCTATCATTAAGAGTCTCTCATGGTTTGTTTCCGTCTCTCTTTTTCCCCCTCCCATGTGTCTTTCTGTTTTGTTTCATAAATTCCACATGTGAGTGAAATCATGTGGCATTTGTCTTTTTCTGACTGACTTCTTTTGCTTAGCATAATACACTCTAGCTCCAGCCATGTCATGGCAAGATGACATTCTTTTTGATGGCTGATTAATAATCTTCTTTTTCCATTCATAAGTCAATGGGCATTTGGACTCTATCCATAATTTGGTTTTTGGGGATAATGCTGCTGCAAACAATATGGTGCATGTATCCCTTCAAATCTGTATTTTTGTATCCTTTGCATAAATAGCTAGCAGTGTAAATGTTGAGTTGTAGAGTAGTTTTATTTTTTCCCACTTTTTGTGGAAACTCCACACTGTTTTCCAGACTAGTTGCTCTAGTTTGCATTCCCACCAATAGTGTAACAAGGTTCGTCTTTCTCTGTATCCTCATCAACACCTGCTGTTTCCTGTGTTGTTAATTTTAGCCATTCTTATAGATGTGAGGTGATATCCCATTGAATTTTCATTTCTTGTCTTGATCTTAGTGGAAGATATTTTAGCTTTTCACTCTGGAGTATAATGATAACTGCTGGCTTCTCATATATGGTCTTTATTAGGCTAGGGTGCATTCCTTATACCTAGTTTGTTGAAGTTTTTAATCCTGTAAGTGTCTTGAATTTTTTCAAAAGCTTTTTTTTTTGCATTTACTGATGTTATAATTTTGATTTTTATTCTGCTAATGTGTGTCCTGTTTATTGATTTATATATTTTGAAGTATCATTGAAAAACACAGATAAATCCCACTTGATCATGATGTATAGTCTTTTTAAAGTACCGTTGGATTAGATTTGATAGATTTTGTTGAGGACATTTGCTTCTGTGTTCATTATGGATATTGGCTTATAATATCCTTTCATTATATTTTCCATGTCTGGCTTTGAAATGAGTATAATACTGGCTTTTTAGAATTTATTTGGAAGTATTCCTTCTTTAGTTTTCTGAAGATTTTAAAAGTTTGACATTTTTTAATGATTGGTAACATTTCCTTATGAAACCATCTAGTCCTGAAATTTTGTTTGTTTGGGGTTTCTTGAATACTAATTCAATTCATTACTAGTAATTTGTCTGTTCAAATTGTCTACTTTTTCCTGATTCAGTTTTGGAAGATTATATGCTTTTAAAAATTTATCAATTTATTTTATATTGTCCAATTTTTGGAATATAATTGTTATAATATTCTCATATAATTATTTTTTAAATTTAATTCCAATATAGTTAACATGAGGTATTATATTGGTTTCAGGTGTAAAATACAGTGATTCAACTATTCTGTACATTACTTGATGCTCATGGTGCTAAGTGTACTCTTTAATTCCCTTCACCTATTTCACTCATCCCCCTACCCATACAAATATTTATATTTCTGTGGTATCAGTTGTAATGTCCCCTGCTTCAATTCTAATTTTGAATCTTCTCTTAGTATACCTAATGGTTTGTCAATTTTATCTTAAAAAAATCAGTCCTTTTATTTTTTCTACTCTTTTTCTATTTTCTCATTGATTTATCTATGCTCTATTTTTTTTTTTTATATTCTTGCTTTTCTTAACTTTGGGCTTAGCTTATTATTTCATAGTTTCTTGAGGTATAAAGGTAGGTCGTTTATTGAGGTCTTTCTTCTTTTTAATATAGGAGGTCATCATTATAAATGTAAGATCTAAAACTGGTAATCTCCTAGAAGAAAACATAACTTGAAAGCTTCATAATGTTGATTTTGTCAATGATTTTATGGATATGTTACTTAAATCGCTAAAGCAAAAATAAGAAAGTGGGGCTACATCAAACTACAAAGCTTATGCATAGCAAATGAAACAATACCAGAATGAAATAGCAACCCATAAAATAAGAGAATATATCTGTAAAGTGTATACCTGATGAGGAGTTAATTTTCAAATATATGAGGAATTCATACAACTCAGTAGCAAAACAAAAAGCAAAACAAAACAAAACAAAACAATACAATACAAAAAGCAAATACCTCAAATAAAAAGTGTGCAAAGGACTTGAATAGACTTTTATCGACAAAAAATACAAAAGACCAACAAATATATGAAAAGATGATGCTCAATATCACCATCATGAAATTGCAAATCAAAATCCTACTGTGATATACCTCACATCTGCTAGAATGGCTATTAACAAAATTATCAAAAAGAAAAAAAAAGATACATTTTGGTGACAACATAGATAAAAGGAAATCCTTATACACTGTGGATGGAAATGTAAAATTGTACAGCCAATGTGTAAAACAGTATGAAGATTTCTCAAAAAAAATTTAAAAAATAAATTTAACTTATACCCAAGAGTCCAATGTCTTTTTAAAGATTATCAAAATAATTAAACCATAGTGTCAAAAATACCTGCACTCCCATGTTTATTGCAGTATAATTGACAATACTCAAGATATGGAAACAATTACAATGCCATTTTTTGGATAAATGGACAATGAAAATGTACTATATTATATACGATGCAATGCTATTCAATTAAAAAAATGAATAAATCCCTACTATTAGTTACAGCATGGATGGACCTAGATGACATTATGGGAAGTGTAATAAGTCAGTCACAGAAAGAAAAATACTAACTAATTCTACTATTATGAGGTATCTAAAATAGTCCAACTCAGAAGGGGAAAATAAAATGGTGATTTCTAGAGAATAAAGAGCTGAGATTGGAGGTGATAGGTATGTTTATTAGTTCAATTGTAGTGAGAGTACCATGAATGTACGCATATATCCAAACTCAGCAAAAGGTATCCATTATATATGTGCAATATTTCATAAAAAAATGTATCAAAATTAAATAAAACTAAATGAGAGAGAAAATGTGGTTATCAAGCAAGCTACCACTTTGAGCTACTGGAACTCAACCAGCAGAGAATTATTTTTTTAACTTTATAATTTTAATTCCAGGATATTTAACATACAGGGTTATATTTATTTCATGCATACAATATACTGGTTCAACAATTCTATACATTATTCAGTGCTCATCATGACAAAGTGTACCCATTGATCCTCAGCTGCTATTGCACCCTTCCCTCCACCCTCCTCCCCTCTGGTAACCATCAGCTTGTTTTCTATAGCTAAGAGTCTGTTTCTTAGTTTGCTTTTTTTTTCATTTGTTGATTTTGTTGTTGTAGTTGTTTCTTCCAAGATTTTATTTTAACTCATATTAGTTAACATATAGTGTGGTATTGGCTTCAGGAGAGAATTTAGCGGATTCTTCACTTACATATAACATCCAGTTCTCATCACAAGTGCCCTCCTTAATATACATCACCCATTTATTCTATCCCCCCCACACACACCTCCCCTCCAACAACCTTCAGTTTGTTCTCTATAGTTAACAGTTTCTTTTGATTTTCTCCCATTTCTGTTTTTATCTTACTTTATTTTCCTTCCCTTTCCCTATATCAATCTCTCTTGTTTCTTAAATTCCACACATGAATGAAATCATATGGTATTTTTCTTTATCCGACTGACTTATTTCACTTGGCAAGATATCTTCTGGATCTATCCACATTATTGCAAATGGCAAGATTTCATTTTTTTTTTTTTATTCCTGAGCAATACTCCATTTATCCATTCATCAGTCAATGGACATTTGGGCTCTTTCCATATGAGTGGAATAATATATTATTTATCTTTCTCCAATTTATTTATTTCATTGAACACTATAGTCTCTAGCTCCATCCATGTTGTTGCAAATGGCAAGTTTTCATTCTTTTTTATGACATAATAATATTCCATTGTGTATATACACCACAAGTTCTTTATCCATTCATCTATTGATGGACACTTTTGCTACTTCCATAATCTGGCTATTGTAAATAATGGTGCAATAAACACAGTGGTGTATATATCTCTTTGAACTAGTGCTTTTGTTTTTTGGGTAAATATCCAGTGGTGCAATTATTAGATACTAGGGTAGTTCTATTTTTTTTTTTTACATTTTGAGGAAACTCCATACTGTTTTCTATAGTGGCTGCATTACTTTGCATTCCTACCAACAGTGCATGAAGGTTCCTTTTTATGCACATCATCACCAACACTTATTTTTTCTTGTCTTGCTGATTTTTCGCATTCTGACAGGTGTAAGGTGATATACTATTGTAGTTTTAATTTGCATTTCCCTGATGATCAGTGATGTTGAGCATATTTTCATCTGTCTGTTGGTCATCTGTATTTGTTCTTTGCAGAAATGCCTGTCCATGTCTTCTGCCCATTTTAATTGAATTATTTCTTGTTTGGTGTTGAGTTGTATCAGTTCTTTATATATTTTGGATATTCATCCTTTATTGGATATGCCATTTGCAAATATATCCTCTTATTCAGTAGGTTACCTTTCAGTTTTGCTGATTGTTTCTTTCGCTGTTCAAAAGCTTTTTATTTTGATATAGTTTCAATAGTTTATTTTTGCTTTGTTTCCATTGCTTCAGGAGACATATCTAGAAAAAATATTCCTGTGGCAAATGTCAGAGAAATTACAGCCTGTGTTCTCTTGTAAGATATTTATACTTTCAGGTCTCACAAAGAGGTTTTTAATCTATTTTGAGCTTATTTTTGTGTGTAGTGAAAGGAAGTGGTGTAGTTTCATTCTTTTGCATGCACCAGTCCAATTTTGCCAATACCATTTGTGAAAGAGACCATCATTTTCCCATTGTATATTTATTTCTCCTTTCTCAAAGATTAATTTCCCATGTAATTATGGGTTTATATCTTCATTTTCAATTCTATTCCATTGATCTAAGTGTCTATTTTTATGCCGATACAATACTGTTTGGATTGCTACAGCTTTATAGTATAACCGAAAGTCTGGAATTGTGATACCTACAGTACTGTTTTTCTTTTTCATGATTTCTTTTGTTATTTGAAGTCTTTTCTGGTTATATACAAGTTTTATAATTATTTTAGTTCTGTAAAAAAATGTTGTCGGAATTTTGATAGGGACTTTATTAAATCTATAGCTTGCTTTAGGTTGTATAGATATTGTAACAATTTTAGTTCTTCCAATCCATGAGCATGGCATGTCTTTTTTTTTTTTTTTCTTTTATCATCTTGAATTTCTTTCACTAATGTTTTATACTTTTCCAGATTCCAAATATTTTACTTATTTGGTCAAGTTTATTCTTAGATGTTTTCTTGTGTTTTTTTTTTTTTTTTTGGTGCAATTATAAATTGGATTGTTTTCTTAATTTCATTTTCTGCTGCCTCATTATTTAAGTATAGGAATGCAGCTGATTTCCATTCATTGATTTTGTATACTGTGATTTGTCTGAATTCATTTATAATTTGAGTAGTTTTTTCATGGAGTCTTTCAGGGTTTCTCTATATAGTATCATAGCATCTGCAAATAGTGAAGGTTTTACTTCTTCTTTACCAATTTTATATTTTTATTTTATTTTTCAGATTCTTATGACTAGGATTTCAAGTACTATGTTGAATAAGCGGGGTAAAAGTGTACATCCTTGTCTTGTTCTTGATTGTAGGGGGAAAGTTCTGGGTTTTTCACCATTGAGTATGATATTTTCTGTTGGTTCATCATATAAGGCCTTTATTATATTGAAGAATTTTCCCTCTACAATACGTGGTTGAACGTTTTAAACATTTATGGGTATTGTGCTTTGTCAAATGCTTTTTCTGGATCTATTAAAATCATTATATGGTTCTTACATTTTCTTTTATAATTGTGATGTATCACATTGATTGATTTCCAAATATTGAACCATACTTGCAACCCCGTAGTAAATCCCACTTGATCATGGTGAGTACTCATTAATGTATTGTTGGATTTGGTTTGCTAGTTTTGTGAGGATTTTGTGTCTATGCTCATCATAGATATCAGCCTAAATTTTTTTGTTTGTTTGTTTTGTTTTGTTTTTGGTGCTATATTTATCTTATTTTAATATCAGGTAAAACTGACCTCATTGAATGCATTTTTTTTTTTTTCAACGTTTTTTATTTATTTTTGGGACAGAGAGAGACAGAGCATGAACGGGGGAGGGGCAGAGAGAGAGGGAGACACAGAATCGGAAACCGGCTCCAGGCTCCGAGCCATCAGCCCAGAGCCTGACGCGGGGCTCGAACTCACGGACCGCGAGATCGTGACCTGGCTGAAGTCGGACGCTTAACCGACTGCGCCACCCAGGCGCCCCTCATTGAATGCATTTGATAGCTTTCCTTTCTCATATTTTTGGAATAGTTTGAGAAGGATAGATACTAACTCTTCTTTAAATGTTTGATACAATTAACCTGTGATTCTGTCTGATCCTTAATATTTGTTGTTGGGAGGTTTTTTGTTTGTTTGTTTGTTTCTGAGTCAATTTAATTGTGAGTAATTTGTTCAAATTTTCTTTCTGCTTCTTTTTGTAGCTTATGTTTTTAGGAATTTGTCCATTTCTTCCTCCGTATTTTCCAATTTATTGACATTTAATTTGTCACAATATTCCTTGGTAATCTTTTGCATTTTTGTGGTGTTGGTTGATATTTCTCCTCATTCATTTGAATTATTTGAATCCTCTCTCTCTCTGTCTCTCTTTCTTTTGTTTTATGAGTCTGGCCAGAGGTGTATCAATTTTATTGATCTTTTCAAAGAAACTGTTGCTGGTTTCTTTTATCTGTTCTAATGTTTCTTGTTTTTGTTTTGTTTTGTTTTCATTTCTATTGTTTTAAATTTCTATATCATTTATTTTTTTCTATTTTTGATTATTTTGTTCCTTCTACTGGATTTTGGTTTGATTTGTTCTTCCTTTTGTAGGTCAAGTAAGTGCAAGGTATGTTGCTTACTTCCGACTCTTGTTGCTTTTTGAGGTAGGCCCTTATTGCTATTAATTTCCCTCTGATAAATGCTTTTGCTACTTCCCAAATATTTTGGACCATTTTCTTTACATTTTCATTTGTTTTCATGTATTTTTTTATTTCTTCTTTAATTTTTTTGGTTGACTCCTTCATTGTTTACTACAATGTTATTCAATCTTCTTGTATTTGTGGTCTTTCCTTTTTTTATTGTTTTTTTTTTCTAGATTTTTAGTGTTATGTTCAGAAAAAATATATGGTATTATCTCAATAGTTTTGTGCTCACTGACAGTTTTGTGTGGCCTAATATATGATCTATTCTGGAGAATGTTTCATGTGAAGTTGGAAAGAATGTGCATTTTATTGTGTTAGGGTGGAATTTCTGAATATGTCTGCTAAATTCATTTTGTCTAATGTGTCTTTGTTAAGCTACTGTTGATTTTCTGTTTGGATAATCTGTCCATTGATGTATGTAAAGTGTTAAAGTACTCTACTAGTGTTGTATTGCTATTGATTATTTCCTTTATGTTTGTTATTAACTCTTTTATACATTTCCGTGTTATCATGTTGAGTTCATCAATATTTATAATTGTTATATCTTCTTGTCAGATTGTCCCCTTTATTATTATAGAATGCCTTTCTGTGTCTCTTGTTACAGTCTTTATTTTAAACTATATTTTGCATGATGCAAATATTGTTACCTTGGCTTTCTTTGATATCTGTTTGCATGACAAAATGTTTCCCCTTCCCCTCAATTTCAGTCAGCATGTTTCTTTAGGTTTGAAATGACTTTTTGTAGGCAGCTTATAGATTGTCCTTATTTGTTTATCCACTGTATCACATTATGTCTTCTGGTTGGACCATTTGCTTTATTTACATTCACAGAAATTATTGATAGATATGCATTTATTACTAATTTGTTACTTGCTTTATTTGTTTTTTGTAGTTTTTTCCTGATCCATTCTACCCTTGTTCTTTTCAAGGTTTGTTGACTTTCTTTAGTAATATACTTGCATTCTTTTCTCTCTGTTTGCATATTACTGGTTTTTCATTTGTGGATAACATTAGCTTTGTATATACTATCTTCTGCATATGGCAGTCTATGTTAAGTTGATGATTACTTAAGTTTGAACCCATTCTTTACTCCTCTCCCTCCCTCCCAAGTTGAAGGTATATGGTGTCATATTTTGTATATTTTTTGTTTTATGAAAATTAGTTCCTTGACTGATTTTATTTTAATAAATGTTTATTCACTTTTGAGAGAGAGAACATGAGCAGGGGAGAGGCAGAAAGAGGGGCGACAGAAGATCCAAATCAGACTGTGCACTGATAGCAGTGAGCCCAATGTGGGGCTTGAACTCACAAATTGTGAGATTATGACCTAACCAGAAGTTGGACACTCAACCAACTAAGCCACCCAGGCATTCCATCTTTTGACTGATAAAAAAAAAAAACAAAAACAAAAACAAAAAAACAAAAAACCTTATTTTTAACGTTCCTGTGTTTTTTACTTTTCATATCTCATTTATGACCTTTCCTTTCCACTCAAAGTGTCTCCTTTAATATTTCTTATAGGGGTGGCTTAATGGTCATAAATTCATTTGGATTTTGTTTGTATGATAAAGTATTTATCTCTTCTTCTATTCTGAATGATAGTCTTGCTTAATAGAATATTCTTAGCTGCAAATTTTCTTCTTGCAGTACTTTGAATATATTATACCCCTCCTTTCTGGCCTGAAAAGTTTCTGCTGAAAAATCTGCTGATAGCCTTATGGGGTTTCCCTTGGATACAATTGTCTTGTGTTTTCTTGCTGCTTTTATTTTTTTTTTTCCTTTTCACTGTGTTTTTCCATTTTGAATATTATGTGTCTTGGTATTGTCCCTTTTTGGCTGATTTTGTTGGGGGATCTCTGTGTCTCCTTCATCTGAATATCTGTTCCTTTACCTTGGTTAGGGAAGTTTTTGGCTAATATTTCTTCAATTTAATTTTGAGCTCCCTTTTCCCTCTCTTCTTTTACTGAGATCCTTATAATATAAATGTTATTATGCTTGATAGATTCACTGAGTTGCTTAAGACCATTCTCAATTTTCATATTTTTTCCTCTCATTTGTTAAGCTTGGTAATTTTCCATTACTCTTGTTTTCCAGATCACTATTTTTTTTATGTTTCATCTAGCCTCCTGTTTATTACATCAAGTGATTTTTTAAAATTTTATTTATTGCTCTGATTGGTTTGTTTTTATCTCTTCATTAAGAGTCTCACTAATGTCCTCCACTTTTTTCTCCAAGTCCACTGAGCATCTTCATGATCATTACTTTAAATTCTTTATCTATTTCACCCATGTCTCTTGCTGTGGTTTAGTCCTGAAAGATCATAAAAACAATGGAAATAATCAGTGAGAGTAAGAGCTGATTCTTCCAAAAATATAAGCTAGACTAAGAAAAAAAGAGAAAACTCTAAAATATGGGAAATGAAAGAGGACACATTATAACCGACTTTATAGAAATATATATAATCATAAGAGATACCATGAACAATTGTATGCCAGCAAAGTACATAGCAAAGAAGACATAAATCCACTTCTAGAAATACACAACCTACCAAAACTGAATCAGGAAGAAATAAAAAATCTTAACAGACTAATAAGTAATTTTTTTTTTTTACAAGAAGTAGGAGTTGCTGGTGGCCATGAATAAGGAGGGGCAGTGTCAAGATTCTTATGAGTACAGAGTCCACAATTTGTCCAAGGACCATGATTAGAGTTTTATCTGATTCCACAGCTCTCTGAAATGAGCTGCTCTAGCCACCATGTCTTCAGATTCATCCATAATAAACGTAGTAAACCTCACTTCTTGAAAATGTGGATCTCCTGGCAGCCAGGGAGCTTGAACTTGACCTGTATAGGACCTCAGTCGCATGCTCCTTGTTCTACATCTTCCTGTAGATGGACACGGTGACATGGTTAATGTGGACCTTCACCACTGTGCCCTAGGGATTTCCAAAAGTACCCTGCATATCTGTCTATAGCCTGTCAGCCCCATTACAGGACATTTTGTTGATACAGATGATGTGGAAGGGGTAGAGAGCTACACTGGGATATGAAAAACATCTTTCCCACAACTTTTCACAATGTACTTGCTCCAAACAAATGCAAGCAGCTTCCAGGGCTTCAGAGGACAGTTGCACATATTCATCTAACACCCTGTGGTCACATAGTGGGAACTCATTGGGAACTTTTGCCTTCTTCTGCCCCAGGTCAAAAATGCAGAAATTAGTATAAGGGACACCTCTACAGAAGTGAGACTTTGGATACGGCTTGTCCTTATAATATTGATAATACCAGGTAAGGCAGAAACCCATGGCAACACCAGGATCTTCAGTGGTGCACCAAGGAAAAGAGCAAGAGATTTAATCAGTAATCAATTCACAAAACTCCATGGACAGATGGCTTTATTAGAGACTTCTATCAAACATTTAAAGTAGAATTTGTACCATTCCTCCCCCAAATCTTCCAAAATACAAAGAAGGAGGGAATACTTCCAAATAGATTATAAGAAAACAACATCACTTTGAAACCAAACCCAGATAATGATATAACAAGAAAAAGAAAACTACAAACATATATATCTGATGAATATAGTGCAAAAATTCTAAGCACAATATTAGCAAACCAAATTCAAGAACACATTAAAAGTATTATAATCCATGACCAAGTAGTATTTATCCCTAGGATATAAGGATGATGCAATATATAAAATTCAATAAATGTAATACACCACATCAATATAATGAAAGATAAAAGTCACCTGCACATCTCAATAGATCCAGAAAAAAAAAACATTTGAAAAAATACATAACATTTTGTGTTGAAATCCTTAGCAGATCAGGTATAGAAGGAACATAACACAAAAAAGACCATATACACCAAACCTACAGCTACATTATACTCAATTGATAAAAATTGAAAGCATTTCTTGTAAGACCAGGAACAAGATAAGGGTTCCCACTTTTACTGCTCCTATTCAATGTAGCATTGGGAGACTAACTAGAGCAATATGGCATGAAAAAGAAATAAAATTATCCAAATCAGAAAGGAAAAAGTAAAACTATTTCTAGTTTCTGATGACATGATCTAGTATAGATAAAACCTGAAGGATTAACCAAAAATGAAATTAATGACTTCAATAAAGTGATAAAATACAATATTAACATAAAAAATTCATTGCAATTATTTTCACTAATGATGAAGCATCTCAAAAAAATAAAATAAAAGTATCACAATCACAATATTCTCAAAAACAATAAAATGTTTAAGAATAAATTTAACTAGTGGAATGAGAGATGTACAATGAAAACTACAATACTTTGTGGGGCTCCTGGGTGGCTGAGTTGGTTAAGTGTCTGACTCTTGATTTCAGTTTAGACCATGATCAAGCTCTGTATTGGGCTCTGTGCTTAGCTCTCTTGGGATTCTCTGTCGTCCTCTTTCTCTGCCCCTCCCTTACTTTCACTCTCTGGCTCTCAAAAAATCAAAACAAAACAAAACAAAACTACAGTGTTTTGCTTAAAGAAATTGAAGAAGACACAAGCAAATGGAAAGACATTTCATATTCACACACTAGAGTAAATATTGTTAAAATTACCATACTACACAAAGCCACCTACAGATTCAAGAAAATTTCCATCAACATAACCAAAGGTTTTCTTCACAGAAGTAGAATAAAGAGACGTCATACTTCCTGATTTCAAAGTATGCTACAAAGTCATAATAATAATAAAAATCAAAAATAATTAAATAAATGGAAAAATATTTCATGCTTATGGATAGAAAGACTAAAGACTACCAAGAAGTCAGTTCTTCCCACTTAATATATATTTTATAGAGAGAGGAAGGCTCATTCAAAAGATTTTGCACAGGTAAAATATCCAGTATAGCCAACACAATATTGAAAGAAAAAGAACAAACTTACTTGCTTTCTAGACTTACTATAAAGCTGCAGTAATAAAGACAGTGTGGTATTAGCAAAAGAGTAGACAAATAGATCAATGGAATAGAATAGAGAACCCAGAAAGAGACCATTATATGTATTATCACCTGATCTTTGACAGAGGAGCAAAGACAATTCAATGAAACGAGCATAATCTCCTACAAACAAATATGGGTAAAACAATAAGACCTCCAGTTGACATCCACATGCAAAGTAATAATGACAATAATAATAATAATAATCCTGTGAAGATTCTTTGCTGTTCACAAAAATTAACCCCAAATGGATCATACCAGTAAATCTAAAATTTAAATTGTAAAAACTTCTGGAAGATAACATAGGAGAAAAATTTATGGTCTTGGGTACAGCAATGATCTTTTAGATACAACACCAAAGGCACAATCCATTATAGAAACACAAGTAATAACTGATAATCTCAGTTCATTATCATTAAAATTAAAACTTCTGTACAAAAGATAATATCAAAAGAATTAGAATACAGACCACATTGAAAGAATATACTTGCAAAGACATGTCTAATAAAGGACCCCATGTACCATGATTTGTCTTCCTATTACCCAGTGTAGAGGGGGGCAAGAATCTTTCTGGGTCCCTTGGAATGTGGTGGTAGATTCCACTCCTTGCATAGAGGCACTTTTGTTCCTAAATGGATGCTGAATTTTAATTGTTAAAAAAGAGACACATTATGATGCCATGATACTAACATAATTGGAAAACAACCACAAACTTAGTGAATTTTGTGGTTACTTTGTATCACTAACAATCATAAAAATATATTTTCATACAATTATCTTGTTGTAAAGTAAATTACAATATATGTAAGATATCACAATCTCATTTTGTCAAACTCAGAGAGTCTTTGATTGTGCTCTCTATCCCTGTAAATTATTGTTACCACCTTTAATTATTAGTCGTTTCCTTGTTTGGAAAGTAGATTATATGGTTACCTTACATAAAAGCTGATAAGATTTCCCTTTGGTAATTATTTTTTAACTTTTTTATTGCCTTTCATCATTGTTATCCACAAGCCGTATGAAATTATTGTTTTACTGAGATATAAGAGTCATGTTCAGACAAGGTTGCATGTGGGCTACTACATGCATTCACTTATGAATATGCGTATGTATGTACATGTGTGAGTGTGTGTTGTTTGGGGTACTGTTAAAAGATATCAGGATTAATCTTACGAAAATTGACCCTATCCTTCTAATTCCTTAGACATAGTTTTTAATTAGTACACATATTGAACCTCAGGAAGACCAACTTTTGTTATCCTTCTTAAACTTCACCCCATTATCAGTGTTTGCTCTCCGAGGAAAAGTTACTGATTAAAAGTTGAAGCCCCATTAATAAATCCCCAGAAGCTTTACTAGAACTGAAAGGCATGGACAATACAACAATCTACCTTATTACAGAGTCTTGAGTTCTAAGCTATTTTCATATGCTCCATTAAGTTATATTCTATATTAAGAAGAGATGATATTAATAGCCAGAAACTACCCTACAAGCGGTACATGGCAACACAAAAGAAACTCACCCCAAACGCGTAAAGATAGAGATTTTAGCAGTCTTTTTGTAAGAAATATTGACAGAGATGCTACAGGTCGTTCCAAAATATATTTGTGGCACATGTATGTAAAGAAACAGAACAAAACACTTCGTAAACTCACTGTCTTGAATGCTAGAACTATACTTGATTTTCTAAGAACTTACTACATTTTTTTGCAGGGAAACCTATCCTTGTAACCTATTCATAGCTGCATAATAAATATTTTTATTTTTGTTTTTATTTTTTGTTGTTGTTTTTTGTTATTGTAATATAATTTATTCTCAAACTGGTTTCCAGACAATACCCAGTGCTCATCCCAACAAGTGCCTTCCTCAATGCCTATCACCAACTTTCCCCTTTCCCCCCCACGCCCCATCAACCCTCAGTTTGTTCTCTATATTGAAGAATCTCTTATGGTTTGCCTCCCTCCATCTCTGTAACTTTTTCCCCTTCCCCTCCCCCATGGTCTTCTGTTAAGTTTCTCAGGATCCACATATGAGTGAAAACATGGAATCTGTCTTTCTCTGCCTGGTTTATCTCACTTAGCTAATATGCTCTAGTTCCATCCATATTGCTGCAAATGGCCAGATTTCATTCTTTCTCATTGCCAAGTAGTATTACATTGTATATATAAGCCACATCTTCTTTATCCATTCGTCAGTTGATGGACATTTAGGCTCTTTCCATAATTTGGCTATTGTTGAACATGCTGCTATAAACATTGGGGTACATATGCTCCTGTGCATCGCCTTCCTATATCCCTTGGGTAAATTCCTAGCAGTGCAAGTGTTGGTTCATAGGGTAGTCCTATTTTAATTTTTTGAGAACCTCCACACTGTTTTCCAGAGTGGCTGCACCAGTTCACATTCCCACCAACAGTGCAAGAGGGTTCCCATTTCTCCACATCCTCGCCAGCATCTGTTGTTTCCTGAGTTGTTCATTTTATCCTCTCTAACTGTTGTGAGGTGGTACATCAGTGTAGCTTTGATTTGTACTTCCCTGATTAAGAGTGACTTTGAAGATCAATTCATGTGTCTGTTGGCCATCTGGATGTCTTCTTTGCAAAAGTTTCTATTCATGTCTTCTGCCCAATTCTTCACTGGATTATTTGTTTATTGGGTGTGGAGTTGGTGAGTTCTTTATAGATTTTGGATACTAGCCCTTTGTCCGATATGTCATTTGCAAATATATTTTCCCATTCTGTGTGTTGCCTTTTAGTTTTGTTGATTGTTTCCTTTGCAGTGCAGAAGCTTTTTATCTTCATGAGGTCCCAATAGTTCATTTTTGCTTTTAATTGCCTTGCCTTTGGAGATAAGTCAAGTAAGAAATTGCTGGGGCGGAGGTCAGAGTTTTTTTTTTTTTTTTCCTGCTTTCTCCTTTAGGGTTTTGATGGTTTCCTGTCTCACATTCAGGTCCTTTATCCATTTTAAGTTTGTTTTTGTGAATGGTGTAAGAAAGTAGTCTAGTTTCACTCTTCTGCATGTTGCTGTCCAGTTATCCCAGCACCATTTGCTAAAGAAACTGTCCTTTTTCCATTGGATACTCTTTCCTTCTTTGTCAAAGATTGGTTGGCTATGCATTTGTGGGTCCAATTCTGGGGTCTGTATTCTATTCCATTGGTCTGTGTCTGTTTTTGTGCCAATACCATACTGTCTTGATAATTACAGCTTTGTAGGAGAGGCTAAAGTGTGGGATTGTGATGCCTCCCAAATTGGTTTTCTTCTTCAATATACTTTGGCCATTCAAGGTCTTTTTTAGTTCCATACAAATTTTAGGATTGTTTGTTCTAGCTTTGAGAAGAATGCTCGTGCAATTTTGATTGGGATTTCTTTGAATGTGTAGATTATTTTGGGTCATATTGACATTTTAACAATGTTTATTGTTCCAATCCATAAGCATGTAATATTTTCTATTTCTTTGTGTCTTCTTCAATTCATTTCATAAAGTTTCTATAGTTTTCAGCATACAGACCTTTTATATCTTTGCTTAGGTTTATTCCTAGGTATTTTATGGTTCTTGGTGCAATTGTAAATGTGATCAGTTTCTTTATTTCTCTCTCTGTTGCTTCATTATTGGTGTATAAAAATGCAACTGATTTCTGTACATTGATTTTGTATCCTGAGACATTGTTGAATTGATGTATCAGTTATAACAGTCTTTTGGTGGACTCTGTTGGGTTTTCTATGTAGAGTATCATGTCGTCTGTGAAAAGTGAAAGTTTGTCTTCATCTTTACCAATTTTCATGCTTTATTTTGATTTTATTTGTCTGATTGCTGATGCTAAGACTCCAACATTAAGTTGAACAACAGTGGTGACAGTGGACATCCCTGTCATGTTCCTGATCTCAGGGGGAAAGCTCTAATTTTTCTCCACTGAAGATGATATCAGTTGTGGGATTTTCATAAATGACTTTTATGATGGTAAAGTATGTTAATTCTATACCAACTTTCTTGATGGCTTTTATTAAGAAAGGATGCTGTATTTTGCCAAATGCTTTTCCTGCATCTATTGACAGGCTGATATGGTTCTTATCATTTCTTTTATTAATGTGATGTATTACATTGATTGATTTGTGAATGTTGAACCAGCCCTGCATCCCAGGAATGAATCACACTTCATCATTGTGAATACTTCTTTTCATACGCTGTTGAATTAGATGTGCTAGTATCTTGTTGAGAATTTTTGCATCCATATTCATCAGGGATATTAGTCTGTAGTTCTCCCTCTTTTTATTTTATTTTATTTTATTTTACTTTATTTTTTATTTTATTTTATTTTAATTTAATTTTATTTATTTTTAAATTTTATTATTATTATTATTATTATTATTATTATTATTAATTATTTTTGCTGAGTCTCTGTGTGGTTTGGGAATAAATGTAATACTGGTTTCGCAGAATGAGTATGGAAGTTTTCCTTCCCTTTCTATTTTTTGGAATAGCTTGAGAAGCATAGGTATTATCTCTGCTTTAAATGTCTGGTAGAATTCCCCAGGGAATCCATGTGGTCCAGGACTCTTATTTGTTGGGAGATTTTTGATAACTGATTCAATTTCTTCGCTGGTTATGGGTTTATTCAAGTTTTCTATTTCTTCCTGTTTGAGTTTTGGAAGTGCGTGGGTGCTTAGGAATTTGTCCATTTATTCCATGTTGTCCAGTTTGTTGGCATATACTTTATCATTTTATTCCCTGATAATTGCTTGTATTTCTGAGAGATTGGTTGTAATAATTCCATTTTCATTCATGATTTTATCTAATTAGGTCCTCTCTCTTTTCTTTCTGAGAAGCCTGCCTAGAAGTTTATCAATTTTGTTTATTTTTCAAAGAAAAACACAACTCTTAGTTTCATTCATCTGTTCTACTGTGTTTTTTTTTTATTCCATATTGTTTATTTCTGTTCTGATCTTTATTATTTCTCTTCTTCTGCTGGATTTGGGATGTCTTCGCTGTTCTTAATTCCTTTAGGCATGCTGTTGGATTTTGTATTTGCTATTTTTCTTGTTTCTTGAGATAGGCCTGGATTGCAATGTATTTTCCCATTGGGATTGTCTTTGCTGCATCCCAAAGGGTTTGGATAGTTGTATTTTCAGTTTCATTTGTTTCAATATATGTTTTAATTTCTTCTCTAATTTCCTGGTTGCCCCATCAGTTCTTTAGTAGGATGTTCTTTAACCTCCATGCTTTTGGAAGTTTTCCATACTTTTTCCTGTGGTTGATGTCAAGTTTCATAGCATTGTGATCTGAAAGTATGCATAGTATGATCTTAATTCTTTTATATTTATTGAGGCCTTTTTGTGACCCACTATGTGATCTATCTTGGAGAATGTTGCATGTGCACTCGAGAAGAAAGTAAATTCTTCTGCTTCAGGATGTAGAGTTCTAAATATATCTATCAAGTCCGTCTGGTCCAATGTATCATTCAGAGCCATTGTTTCTTTACTTATTTTCTGTCTAGATTATCTGTCCATTGTTGTAAGTGGAATATTAAAGTCCCCTGCAATTATCACATTCTTACCAATAAGATTGCTTATGTTTATGATTCATTGTTTTATATATTTTTGTGCTCCTGAAATCAGTGCATAGACATTTATAATTGTTAGCTCTTCCTGATGGATATATCCTGTAGTTATGATACAATCCTGTAATTATGATACAATTCTTCACCTCTTGTTACAGCCTTTCATTTAAAGTCTAGTTTGTCCAAAATAACTATGGTTACTACAGCTTTCTTTTGACTTCCAGTAACATGTTAGATAGTTCTCCATCCCCTCACTTTCAATCTGAAGGTGTCTTCAGGTCTAAAATGGGTCTCTTGTAGACAGAAAATAGATGTATCTTGCTTTTTACCCATTCTTATACCCTGTGTCTTTTTATTGGAGTATTTAGTCCATTTACATTCAGTGTTATTACTGAAAGATATTGATTTAGAGTCATTGTGTTATCTATAGGTTTCATGCTTGTAGTGATGTCTCTGATACTTTGTGGTCTTTGCAGCATTTCACTCGCAGTGTTCCCCTTAGAATCTCTTGTAGGGCTGGTTTAGTGGTGATGAACTCCTTCAGTTCTTGTTTGGGAAAACCTTTATCTCTCCTATTCTGAATGACAGGTTTGCTGTATAAAGGATTCTTAGCTGCACATTTTTCCTATCACATTGAAGATTTTCTATAATTCATTTCTGGCCTGACTAGTTTAGTAGATAGGTCTGCTACTGCCCTTATGTGTCTACCTTTGTATGTTAAGATGCAAAAATTTATCCCAAACAAAAGAACAAGGTAAGGCAACAACCAGCTATTTGAGCACACAGATATAAGTAACATACCTGATGGAAAATTTAAAGCAAAAATTAAATCAAAAGGTTATTCACTGAGCTTGAGAAAAGAATAGAAGACATTAGTAAGACCCTTATCACATAGATAAAAGAGTTGAAAAACCAGGAAAAAATGCAATAAACAATATTAGAAATACCACTGATGAAATGAATAGTAGGCTGGAAGAAGCAGAAGAATTCATTGGTGACATAAAGGGAAAAATAATGAAAAATAACGAAGTTGAACAAAAAAGAGAAAAAAATACAACATGAGAATACACTTGAGGAACTCAGTGACTCTATAAAATGTGATAATATTCATATTATAGGAGTCCCGTATGAAGAAGAAGAGAGAAAAATGGACAGAAAATTTATGTTAGGAAATAATAGTTGAAGGCTTCCTTAATCTGAGGAAGGAAACAAATATCCATATCCAGGAGGCACGGGGAATGCCCATCAAAAACAAAACAACAACAACAACAACAAAACAAGCCAACACCAAGACATATTGTAATTAATTTTGCAAAATATAGGGATAAAGAAAAAAATTGTAAATAAGGAAGACAAAAGGAGTCCTTAACTTGCAAGGAAAAAACCAGAAGGCTAACTGGAAATTTCTCAACAGACACTTGGCAAGACATAAGGGAGTGGCATGATATATTCAATGTATTGAATGGGAAAAGTCTGCAGCCAAGAATGAACTATCCAGCAAGGCTATCATTCAGAAAATGAGAAATAGTTTCCCAGACAAACCAAAACCAAAGGAGTTTGTGATCACTAAACCAGCCCTGCAGAGAAGATTAATGGAAACTTTTTGAGTGGTAAGTAGAGAAGAAAAATGACAAATATATGAAAGGATCAGAAAAATCTCCAGAAAGAATGACAAAACAAGTAATAAAATGTCCCTAGATATCAGTAATTAATTTGAATGTAAACGGACTAAATGCTCCAATCAAAAGATATAGGTTGCCAGAATGGATTAAAAACACACGCAAACACACACACACACACACACACACCCCAAAAAGACCCATCTATTTGCTCCCTACAAGAGCCTCATTTTGGACCAAAAGGCATCTGCAGATTGAAACTGAGTGGATGGAGAAACATTAATTATAGGGTGATAAAATATGATCAAAATCATATTTTGACAATGAATGCCAAAAGAAAGCCACAGTAGTAATAGTAGTATCAGAAAACTAGACTTTAAGACAAAGACTGCAACAAGAGGCGAAAAAGGCCACTATATTATAATAAATGGGAGAATCCAATATGAAGATATTTAAATTAAAGCAGTTGACAAATACCAAAATATGCTCCACTGGAATGTCATTTTTTGTTGAGTTGAAATTTTTATTTTTTAAAATTTCAATGTAAATGAAATAAAATATATAAATGTTCTCAAATATATTTAAATATTTGATCTAAGTTGATATATTGTAATAACATATTATCATGGCTACATATTTTATGGCATTGCCTGTTATTCTGTAAGATTGCATTTAATTTACATTTATCAGTTTCAGAATTAAAAGTCATGCTGGTAATTGATAGAAATTAAAATGCATATACTAACATATTTTAGAATTAATTTAAAATTTGCAATATTGATTCCAAATCAAAGAATAGATTCCTTCTTTGTATTTATTCAATTAACACACACTTGTTCAGCACATTGGGTATATTTCCATAATTTGATTACACATGTTTGATACTAATATTAAAATTATATTCATATAGTGTTCAATTTTAATTATGTTGATAAAAATGCATGGGAGTATGTCAATTTATTTTAGTATTCCTTTGTTATTTTCCAGTACTTCCTATATTCCCAAAATCTATTTTGAAAATCATGATACTATCTCAGTTTTTATATAAATTCATGGATATTTCTATCTTCAGTGGAAATTTATTATTTATTCTACAGTATCAACTTAACTTCTTTGTGTTTTGTGCTAGAAAATTTTTTTTCACTCTCTCTTGATTTCTAATTTGTCAGCTGCTTGTTTTAGGATATCTTCTTTTCTTATTATTATTTTAAAAGTTCCCTGACATAGGTGCACCTATATATATATATATATATATATATATATATATATATATATATGATTAGATTTTGATTTGTTTCATTTTTGTGTTTTTTAGAAAATGAGTACAATTATATTTTATTATTATTACTTTAAAGTCTTTAATTTAAAGTCCAATTAGTTAACATACAGTGTAATATTACTTTCAGATATATCTTATAGTGATTCAACAATTCTATACAATACCCAGGGCTCGTTACAGCAAGTGCACTCCTTACTCCTCTATTTAACCCATACCCCCACTTACCTCTCCTGTGGTAGCCATCAGTTTGTTCTCTATAGTTAAGAGTGGGCTTCTTGGTTTGCCTTTCTCTCTCCCTTTTTCCCTTTGTTTTGATTCTTAAATTCCACATATGAATACACCACATTAATAAAAGAAAGGATAAGAACTTATGATCCTTTCAATAGATGCAGAAAAAGCATTTGACATAGTACATCCATTCATGATAAAAACCCTCAGCAAAGTAGGTTTAGAGGAAGCATACCCCAATACAATAAAGACCATCTATGAGAACCCCACAGCTAATATCATCCTCAATGGGGAACACTGAGAGCTTTTCCTCTAAGGTCAGGAACAAGACAGGGATGTCCATTCTCACCACTATTATTTAGCACAGTACTGGAAGTCCTAGCCACAGTAATCAGACAACATAAAGAAATAAAAGACATCCAAATCAGCAAGAAAGAAGTAAAACTTTCACTAAATTTTCTTTAGAAAATGTTTGTTGTAAGGGGTGAAGAGGAGGAAGGGCAGAGAAGAGAGAGAGAGAGGAAGGGAGAGAGAGAGGGAGAGAATTCCAAGTAGGCTCCATGCTCAGCACAGAGCCTGACTGACATGAGACTATCCCACGACCATGAGATCATGATCTGAGCCAATGTTGAGAGTCAGATACTTAACTGAATGAGCCACCCAGACACTCCTTGAAATTTCTTTTTAATTCAGGTTGATGTATATATCAGGTGAGCTTAATCTAATCACATTTTAATACAATTTACATATTGGCTTTCTATAGTAAATGCCAATTTTTAATGTTTCTTGATCCTATATTTACTTTATGATTCAAAATTTTAACTTACCATATTATCTTTGGTTTGAGGATATCCTTTAATTTTTTTTTGTCCTACCAAAATCATATGTTATTGTCAATTTTTTCCCTTTAAAGGAAACAATATTTAATTACCATAAAATCTGAATTGGTGTTTTTCTCCTTTTTCACTGTTCCAGTTTATTTTAATTACGTACAATGAGACGAATTCTAATGTGAATTTAAATATAGAAGTGTACTTTCAAACATTTTAGCTTATTAATAACACACCCACAATCATGTGTATAGTCATTCCAAAACATCGTCGATGAATATTTAGTTAATTTAAAAAATTGTTCTAGAAAAAGAAATCTTTTAAAAGGTTAGTACCCTACTTATTTTGTTTCCTTTGGATATTTACTCATTTTTAATTTATAAAATTCCTCTTCACATAATAGTTACTAAACACAATAAAATTTAAAGATTATAGGAGTAAAAATTTTGATTCTGTATATTTGACTCCATTAAATAATCTGTGTAAACTGGAAAGTATCTCAAATGTCTAATGCAAGTAAGGTTTTCTGAAAGCAAAAATCAGTTACAAAATTGACATTTTAATCTGTTATCAATTAAATACATTTAAGTGTTTAAAAATATCCATTTATTAGTTGCATTGATCAAAATATTTTTACAAAAATTATTAATGATAAATATATATAGTTAGAATATGAGTAAATTGTAGTCATTGCCTTTTTATCATTTGGGTTATTAAATAGGGATGTAGAGGTTTAAAAAAAAGTGTTAGAGAAGATGATTTTTATTCATGCTAATTATTAAGAATATTAAATTTAATATGGATGTTATAAGAGTTGTATGTACATTATAAGGAAAATGAAAGTCCAACACATTTATCAATAATGTGTATTTTTGCTAGAAATAAAATGATGCTCAACTTAATATATCTTAGAATAGTGTGTCTTTCGTAGTAATACATGTTGCTTCTTTCACTTCCTTGACAAAATTAAGGGAAGAGATTTCCCATGCAGCATAGAGAGGGAGAACTGGCCCATGGTGACAGAGATCAATCTTACAGGGATACCAAACACTAGAAATTTTCGTGCCCTTCTGTTCTTGATTTTTTTTTTTAATTGTATTACTTGGTGACAGTACTTGGAAATACCCTTATCCTTACCCTGATTCTCGTGGATTACAGGCTTCACTCACCCAGTGATTCTTCACTCACCCAGTGAGCTTCACTCACCCAGTGCTGATTTCTTCCTCAGCAATCTCTCTTTCACTGAAGTACTAACCACAACCTGTGCTGTTTCCAAGATGCTGGCAGGCTTCCTGTCAGACAGAGCATATCCTTTGGTGAATGCTTCACCCAGTCCTATATCTACTTCCTCTCTGGATACACTTAGTTTATCCTTTTTATAGTCTTGTCCCATGATTGCTATGTGGCCATTTGCAACCCTCTTCAGTACCTGGTGATGATGCCCACCTCATTGTGTGTGTGTCTTGTTATCCCCTCCTGGTGAATGTTTTTTTTTTCCTCATTATCCTTTCCACTGTTAAGGTGGGGCTGCCATAGTGTGGCATCAATGCAGTTGGTCACTTTTTTGTGACGGTGCCCCCCTCCTCCACTTGACCTGTGCTGATGTCCCCATCTTTGAAATATTGGACTTCCTCAGCTCCCTTGTCCTGCTCATCAGCTTCCTTTCCCTCACTGTGGTCTCCTATGTTTATGTCATCTCCACCATTCTGAAGATACCCTCAGGTCAAGGTCAACACAAAGCCTTTGCTACCTGTGCCTCTCACTTCACTGTGGTCTCCATGGGCTATGGGATCTCTATTTTTGTACATGTCTACCCTTCCCAGAAGAACATTTTACATATCAACAAGATCCTCTTTATCATCTCTAGTGTCATGACACCTCTCCTGAATTCCTTCATCTTCAGTCTACAAAAAAAAAAAAAACTTGAAAAGTTAACTGAAGGACACCTTGGCCAAAGGCCAGACTTCCTCAAGGGGATGGGATTAAATTGATAGTATCTTTGAATACTTCCAAACCTGAGTATTTTTATTTTTTCAGAGAATGAGTGCTGAAATTGGTATCATAAATGGAGAAAGGATATTTTATGTGATTTTATTATTTATAATCATAATAACATAGTTAAACTGGATTTATATGTATCATATATTTTAAAGTGATTGAATAAACATGAAAGAAAAGTGTTTTGGTATTGGTGATCGTAATGTATATAAATTATATATTATATACATATATAATATGTATATAAATAAGTAAATATATATATAAATATGTAAATATACATAAGTGTGTGTATATATATATACACACAATATTATAAATATTGGGTAAATTCTGAGGCTTTTTTAAAAACTTTTTTTTAATTCAAATACAAGTTAGTTAACATATAGTGTAATAATGGTTTTAGGATTAGAGTTTAGTAATTCATCACTAATATACAACACCCAGTGCTCATCCAAAGTGCCCTCCTTAATGCCCATCACCTATTTAGCCCATCCCCCTACCCAAAACCTCTCCAGTAACACTCAGTTTTTCTCTGTATTTAAGCATCTCTTATGGTTTGCCATCCTCTGCTTTTATCTTATTTTTCCTTTCTTTCCCCTATGTTCACCTGATTTTTTTTAATGTTTATTTATTTTTGAGGTGAGAGAGACAGAGCATGATGAGGTGAGAGACAAAGAGAGAGGGAGACATAGAATCTGAAGCTCTGAGATGTCAGCACAGAGCCCGAAGGCAGGATTGAACTCATGAGCCATGAGATTATGACCTGAGTCAAAGTCGGATGCTTAACCAGCTAAGCCATCCAGGTGATCCCATCTGTTCTGTTTCTTTCTTTAAAAAAAAAAATAATAATGATTATTTATGTTTGAGAGAGACAGAGACAGAGTGCAAGGAGGGGAGGGACAGAGGGAGAGGGAGACACAGAATCCGAAGCAGGCTCCAGGTTCTGAGCTATCAGCACAGAGCCCGACCTGGGGCTCAAACTCATGAACTGCAGGATCATGACCTGAACCCGAAGTCAGTCGCTTAACTGAGCCACCCAGGCACCCCTGTTTTGTTTCTTAAATAGCACATGAGAGGAAACATGTATTTCCTTTTCTCTGACTGACTTATTTTGCTTTGCATAATACATTCTAGGTCAATCCAAGGTTTTGCAAGTGGCAAGATTTCATTCTTTTTGATCATCAAGTAATAGTCCATTGTATACATAAATACTACATCTTCATCATCCATTGGTCAGCCAATGGACATTTGGGCTCATTCTATAATTTGGCTATTGTTGATAGAACTGCTATAAACATTGGGGTGCGTGTGCCCCTTCGAATCATCATTTTTGTGTTCTTTGGATAAATACCTAGTGATGCAATTGCTGGGTATAGCGTATCTCTATTTTTAAATTTTTGAGGAATTTCCATACTGTTTTCCAGAGTGGCTGCACAAGAATGCATCACCACCAGCAGTGCAAAAGTATTCCCCTTTCTCTGCATCCTTGAAAACACCTATTGTTTCCCAAGTTGTCAATTTTAGCCATTCTGACAGTGTGAGGTATATCTCATTGTGGTTTTGGTTTTTATTTCCCTGATAATGAGTGCTATTGAGCAACTTTTTGTGTGTCTATTTTTTAATTTATCTTTTTGTCTTTACACTTTATTATTTATTTATTTGTTTGTTTGTTTATTTATTTATTTATTTATATTTTTAAAAATTATTTACATCCAAATTAGCACATAGTGCAACAATGATTTCAGGAGTAGATTCTTTAGAGCCATCTGAGCATTTAGCCCATCCCCCTACCACAACCCCTCTAGTAACCCTCAGTTCTCCATATTTATGAATATCTTTTGTTTTGTCATGAGGTACCACCTGACACCTGTCAGAATGGCTAACATTAACAACTCAGGCAACACCAGATGTTGGCAAGGATGTGGAGAAAGAGGATCTCTTGCATTGTTGGTGGAAATGAAAGCTGGTACAGCCACTCTGGAAGACAGTATGGAGATTCCTCAAAAAAACGAAAAATAGAACTACCCTATGACCCAGCAATTACACTACTAGGCATCTATCCAAGGGGTACAGGTGTACTGTTTTAAAGGGACATATGCACCCCCATGTTTATAGCAGCACTACCAACAGTAGCCAAAGTTTTTATGTGTCTATTAACCATCTGTGTCTATTCACCACGAAAAGTGTCAGTTCATGCCTTTTGACCATTTATTCACTAGATTATTTGATTTTGGGTGTTGAGTTTGATAAGTTCTTTATAGATTTTGGATACTAACCGATTTTCTGATATATCATTTGCAAATATCTTCTCCCATTCCATTGGTTGCCTTTTAGTTTGTTGATTGTTTCTTTTGCTGTGCAGAAATTTTTATCTTGATGAAATCCCAATAGTTCATTTTTGCTTTTGTTTCCCTTGCCTCAGCAGATATGTTTAGGAAGAAATTGTGGCAGCTGAGGTCAAAGAGGTTGTTGCCTATTTTATCCTCTAGGATTTTGATGGTTCTTATCTTACATTTAGGTCTTTCATCCATTTTGAGATTATTTTTGTGTATGGTATAAGAAAGTGATCAAGATTGATTCTTTTACATGTTGCTTTCCAGTTTTCCCAATACCATTTGCTGAAGAGATGGCCAAACAATTAAAGAAGAGTTAATATATATTCTTTTGAAGCTGTTTCAAAATATAGGAAAGGAAGGAAAACTTCCAAACTCATTCTATGAGGCCAACATTACCTGGATTCCAAAACCAGGCAAAAACCCCACAAAAAAGAATTATTACAGACCAATCTCCCTTATGAATGTGGGTGCAAATTTTCTCAGTAAAGTACTATCAAACGAAACATAACAATAAATTAAAAGAATCATTCACTATGATCATGTGGGATTTATTCCTGGGCTGCAGAGTTGGTTAAATATCTGAAAATCAATCAAGGTGATACATCACATTAATAAAGGAAAGGATAAGAATCACATGATCATTTCAATAAGTGCAGAAAAATAATTTGAGAAAATGCAACATCCTTTCTTGATTAAAAACCATCAAGAAAGTAGGCATAGAAGGCATATAACATAAAAAATCATAAAGACCATATATGAAAGACCCACAGCTAATGTCATCCCAAATGGGGAAAAACTGACAGCTTTCCTCATAAGGTCAGGAACATGACAGGGATATCCTCTTTCACCACTGTTGTTCAACACAGTGTTAGAAGTCCTTGCCTTAGCAATCAGGCAACACAAAGAAAGAAAATGCATCCAAATCAGCAAGGAAGAAGTCAAATTTTCTCTCTTCACAGATGACATGATACTCTATGTTTGTATGTGATTTATCTTGGAGAATGTTGCATGTGCACTTGAGAAGAAAGTAAATTCTGCTGCTTCAGGATCTAGAGTTCTAAATATATCTTTCAAGTCCTTCTGGTCCAATGTATCATTCAGGGCCATTGTTTCTTACTTATTTTCTGTCTAGATAATCTATCCATTGTCATAAGTGGAGTATTAAATTCCCCTGCAATTACCACATTCTTACCAATAAGGTTGGTTATGTTTGTGACTAAATGTTTTATATATTTGGGTGCCTCTGAATTCGGTGCATAGACATTTATACTTGTTAATTCTTCCTGATGGATATACCCTGTAATTATTATATAATGCCTTTCTTCATCTCTTGTTACAACCTTTAATTTAATGTCTAGTTTGTCTGATATAAATATTGCTCCTCTGGCTTTCTTTTGACTTCCAGCAGCATGATAGATAGTTCTCTATCCCCTCACTTTCAATCTGAAGGTGTCAGGTCTAAATGTGTTTTTGTCTCCTCTTAGTCTATCTAGTCTGAAATGAGTCTCTTGTAGACAGCAAATATATGGGTCTTGTTTTTTGTTTTTTTGTTTTTCATTATGATACCATATGTCTTTTGTTTGGAGCGTTTAATCCATTTATATTCAGTGTTATTATTGAAAAATATGTGTTAAGAGTCATTGGGTTATCTGTAGTTTTCATGCTTGTAGTGATGTCTCTGGTACTTTGTGGTCCTTGACCATTTCACTCACAGAGTTCCCCTTAGGGTCTTCTGTAGGGCTAGGTTAGTGGTGATGAATTCCTTCAGTTTTTGTTTGTTTGGGAAAACCTTTATCTCTCCTTCTATTCTGCATGACAGACATGCTAAATAAAGGATTCTTGGCTGCATATTTTTTCTGTTCATCACATTGAAGATTTCCTGCCATTCTAGCCTGCCTAGAAGATTTCCTGCCTCCGGGCTCTGTGCTTTGAGCACAGAGCCTCTGGGCTCTAGCCAAGTTTTTAGATAGGTCTGTGACTATCTAGCCTGCCAAGTTTCAGTAGATAGGTCTGTGACTACTCTTATGTGTCTACCTTTGTAAGTTAGGGTCTGTTTATCCCTAGCTGCTTTCAGAAGTCTCTATTCTTGTATTTTGCCAGTTTCACTGTGATATGTCCTGAAGAAGATGTTTCAAATTACGTCTGAAGGGAGTCCTCTGTGCCTCTTGGATTTCAATGTTTTTTTCCTTCCCCAGATCAGGGAAGTTCTCAGCTATGATTTGTTCAAGTACACCTTCAGCCCTTTCTCTCTCTTTTCTCCTTCTTGAATTCCTATGATATGGATATTGTTCCATTTGATTGCATTACTTAGTTCTCTAATTCTCCCCTCATACTTCTGGATTTTTTATCTCTCTTTTTCTCAGCTTACTCTTTTTCCATAATTTTATCTTCTAATTCACCTATTCTCTCCCGTGCCTCTTCAATTTGTGCTTGTAGCTGCCTCCATTTTATTTTGCACCTCATTTATAGAATTTTTTAATTCATCATGACTATTTTTTTATTCCCTTGATCTCTGTAGAAATAGATTCTCTGCTGTCCTCTATGCTTTCTTCAAGCCCAGCAATTAATTTTATGACTATTTTTATAAATTCTTGTTTAGTTATATTGCTTAAATTCGTTTTGATCAAATAATTAGCTCTTGCTACTTCCTAGAGTTTCTTTTGAGGAAACGCCTTCTGTTTTGTTATCTTGGCTACTTTTCTGTCACTTATGCATTTACAAGTTTTTTGTGTGCTCTGCACCTGTGAGCACTGGTATATTAAAGGGAGGGGGGTCATACTCCCTCCAGGGCCTGGACCTTAGGAGGTGTTTTATTGGAGACTTGCTCTCTGTTGCCGTGACTTTGGTTATTTATTTCCCTACTTGTAGCGATATTTTGGATCCTCCAATGTGTGTGCTTTGATATGTACCTTGGAGTATTCCTGTAAAGGAAAACAGATAGGCTAATAGGAGACAAAAACACACAAATGCACAAGCAAATAACACAAACAAGCAAATAAAGACATAAAACTAGAAACTAAAAACAAAAAACCCAAAAACACCAACTACAAGTAAAGAAAAGGGTGGAGGCAATGCTGTTGGAAGAGCACATACAAAGAGAGAAATGACAGGGGTGGGGAAAAAAAATAAACATTGACTACGCAGAGAGACTGAAAGGCTTAATCTAGAGAGAGAGAAAGGAAAATAAAGAAGGAGATGGGGAAAAAGAAATGAAAATAAAGTTACCCAGACAGGAAACTATATGGCTTGGTTATTCCAGAGAGAGAGAAAGGAATGTAAAGAAGGTGGTGTAGAACATTAAATGCATTAAATATGTCTGTTTAGACAAACCAATAACCTGAATAACCAGCCTATAGGAGGGAAGAGATAAGGAGGAGAAATGGGGAGGGGGAGAATATATCCATGTATCCAGAATTTACCTACAGTTAATTCAGGTACTGCTGCAGCGATGGTCTGGGGGAGCTGTTTGCAGGGTCTGTCCAACTCCAGTAAATACGCAGTTCCTTGGTGTGAAGGTGTTTTTGTTGTTGTTGTTGTAGTTTGGACCCACCTCCACTATGAGCCCCAGGACTGATGCCTGAGGGCCTGCCTTGGTGGTGGGTTGCGGGGAGATGGCGATCCCCCAGTCTCTTCTCCACAAAGCCAGACCCAGTGGACTCCATTTGAGTTGTCCTCACTGTGCCCTGGGCGCAGACAAGGCAGTCCTTCTCACTCTGCCAGCTCCCCTGATCCTGTGCTTGGCGAGGGTTCAAAGTCCAGCTCTGTGCACTCTGGCATTGTGGAAGTACCTCTCAGTGCAGCCTGATATGTGGTCTTGGCTGGCTTTGTCTGTGCCACTGTACTTCAGGGAGGACTGCCTTCTACTAGTGTGGAATGCGTCACCAACCTCACCATTGAGCCCTGGGTGGTGGACACAAGCAGACACAGGCAGGCTTTGTATTTTCCCACAGCACTTCAGGGAGGGGGCCATTTTCTCCTACTGTGGACTGTACCCTCAGCCCACCCACTGAGCCTGGGGATGGCGGACGCAGACTTTGTACTATCTCACAGCCCTTTAGGGAAAGTACTGCTTTCTCCTACTGTGGACTGCACCCCTGACCTATGACCGCACCTAGGGTTGGCTCACCTCCCCCAGGTGCACAAACAGGGAGCCAGCCCCAGTCCTAAGAAAGCCCCACAGTTAGAGATAGGATCCCTCTCAGTCCCAGTCCAAGGTCTTTCTCCTGTCCAGATAGGGTCCCACACTTCCCTAGCTGCTCTTTCTCTTCCCTTTGTCTCTCAGCTGAAGGGGGTCCCTCCCCTCCGTGCCCACTAGACCTTTTTTATCTCCCCCAGTTCACAATCACACACCTATCTTTTCTCCAGTTTTCCCATTTTCTTCCTGGTAGGTACAGTCTCTTTTCCTCCCAGACTCTGGGGTTCAAAGTCCTTTGGCTTTAGCTCTTCTTTGTTTGAGAAACACGGGAAGATACCCTTACTTCTCCACCATGTTGGCCCCTGGCAAGCTCTGTTTTTTGTTTCAAGCAGGCTTCGAGCCCAATGCTGATCCCGTTGTCGGGGCTTGAACTCATGACCCTAAGATCAAGACATGAGCTAAGATCCAGAGTGGATCACTCAACCAAATGAGCCACCCAGGCACCCCTGAACCAATAGTTTTTTTTAAAAAAAATTAAAAATAATGTTTGATTAGTCAAATAAAGAGAAGTGTTGTATTATATTTTTGAGAAATTTGTAAAAGTAGATGAAATTCCCAGTTTTACATTAAAAAGTTGCTGGTGTGTTTTTCAAACATAGGTAATTCAGAGTTTAATTTGTAGTTGTATTATTTTCCTATTGTTTTATTAATATACAAAATTAACCATTTTGACCAATTTAAGTGTTCATTTCAGTGGCATTGATTACATTTACAATATTATGCAAACATCACTATTACTTCTTTCCAAAATTTTTCATCACCCCAAGTCTACACACATTAAGCAATAATTCTGTTTCCTTATTTATCCCCTCCTAATCACTAATTTATGTCATATTTCTGTGAATTTGACTATTCTAGATAGTTCATGTAAAAGGAATTATACACATTTGTCCTTTCATGTTTGCCTTATTTTACTTAACACAATGCTTTCAAATTAAATACTGATTGTAGCATGTTTCAAAACTCCATTCTTTTTTATGAATGAGTAATACTTTATTGCTTTTATATTCTGCATTGTGTTTATTTATTTATCTTTTGATACACAATTAGGTTGTTTTCAGGTTTTGACTACTGTGACTATCCTTCTATAAACAATTACCTACAATTATCTTTGAGAGTTCTTGTTCTTATTTCTTTTCCATATGTACCTAAGAGTGGTATTGCTGGATCATCTGGTAATTCATATGTAGCTTTTTAAAGATTTTCCTAACTTTTTCTGCACCACTTTACATCATTAAATTTCACACTGTTTTTCTGCACCATTTTACATGCCCACTAGCAATGCACAAGTTATAGAATTTTTCAATCTTTGCCAAAAACTGCTACTATTTATTTTTATTATGATCATTGTAGTAGATGTAAAGTGTTATCTAACTGTAGTTTTGATCAATATTTTCCTAATGACTATGCTGTCATGTATATTTATTGGTCACCTGCTTCTTTGGAGAAATGTTTGTTGATGTTCTGTGCTTATTATTAAGTTTAGTTGTAGATGCTCATTATATATTCTGAATAGTAAAACATTATCAGACATATTATTTGCAAATGTTTTCTCCCATTCTATAGGTGGTATTTTATACTCTCTTGATAGCAACTTTTAAGGTGCATTTTTTTCTTTTAATAAATTCCAGTTTGTGTATTTGGGATCTTATTTTTTTAATCAAATATTTGCCCAATAAAATTTCACAAATACTTGTTATTCCTATTTAACACACATTTGTCATTGGCATTGCACTTGATGTGAAAGACAATCTATTTAACCTTGAAATTGTCAATAAACTATTTTTATTTTCTCCTTCTCATTCTTTAAAGAGGTAAATTCCAGGGGTGCCTGGGTGGTTCGGTTGGTTAAGCATTCGACTCGATTTTGACTCAGGTCATGATCTCACATTTTGTGAGTTTGAGCCCCGTGTCAGCCTCTACACTGACAGCGTGAAGCCTGCTTGGAATTTTTTCTCCACTTCTGCCCTTCCCCCTTTGATGTTCTCTCTCTCTCTTAAAAAAAGGCAGGGGGGAATTTTAATAGTTGAAATGGAATATAAGAATTCCGCCAATGTTAAGTGAGCCATTACTTGTTGGATTTTGTAAATATTCCTGGTTGATATCTTTCTCAATTTCCTCTTCTCTTTGTCCTCCTTGCCTAATATTTTTAGAACAGTCATCATAACTTTAGTAGTTCTTCATTCCTCTTTCTAAGAATTTTGTCATCTATGATCTGACTTTTTACCATGTTTTTTTTTTTTAATACATTTATGGTCTCCAAGGCATTTTTTCATCTTTTTTGAAAGCAGAAAAGTCATACCTTACAAATTCTGCCTTGCCCAGGCCTATATTACTGTACTCATGGAGGCAACTGACAACTTTCTCCTTGCAGTGATGACGTTAGATCGCTATGTAACTATTTGTTACTCGCAGATATAATCTGCTCATCATGAACTGGTATGTATGCAAAACACTAGCTCTGGGGGCCAGGATCATCAGCTTTTTTGTCTCCATGGTGCTACTCTCTGTCTCACAATCCTTCCAGTCTGTATCCTTCAACTCCTTCCTCTTTTCTTACTATATTTTATCTGAACTATCCATCTTCTTTTACATGTTCTGTTCTGTTCTGTTCTGAAACATCCCTGCAGGAGACTATGATGTTAGGAGGGATTTGAAATAATTGAAAAAATTCTAGCTAAACATTCTTAGACAATAGTATGAAGGGGCAACAGCTCTACAAGACTTAGATAGTTTGAGTTGAAATATTAACCCAACATATGTAAACATTTGGGCCTCGTTTTATCAATGTTGAAATAAAAGAGTATTCTTAGTTACAAAATAATGTTCCTATTGCTTCAAGGAAGCTTTCTTTCATGATTTACAGTCAAATTTTAGTAATGATCAAATGAAACTAGAACCAACATATATGTAATGAACTATTGTGTTTTGTTTCTGTTATTGTTCAAAGTTTACAAGATATTCAATAGAATTATTTTCAAATAGCATCAGTTAAATTAATTTAGGATAGCCATATTATATAACTTTTTATACAGAAGCCTTAAAAATATCCCTCCTTCATATGCTCTGTGTACTGTTTATCTAACTGTTTACTGATATCATAAACTTTATCTATTTTTTTAGTGATCCACACTCTTTATTACTGTTCCAGGCTAATATAAGAAACTTAAAGTATATTGGTTTAATTTATTAAATTTAATTTACAGACCCTGTTGAGAAACTTTTAGGGAAGAAATCTGACTGCAGTTTAAGTTCCAACTTATTTGGATAAATAAGTGGCTAATTTACTTCTATTTTCATTTTACACATTTTTGTTTCTATACCAAAAATACATTTGGATCAGTTGTTAATATGTGGACATAGTTATTTTAAGCAATTGGAAGCCATAGACAAGAATATAAATGGCCAAGTTACCCTAAGGATTAATTATGAGAAACTTTCTGCTGAAATAATCACAACGTAGGTTTCCCAGACATTTTAATGAGATCACAGTAGATAAAGAAGTTTCTTTATTTTGGCTCAACACAGTCTCGCACTCACAAAGGAAAACTGCATTTTCATAAGATGAAGGATGAGGCTGAGTCATGAAACACCATTTGAGATAAGGGGACTAGATAAATAAATTAAACAATTTATAAGATCACTAAATTCTTCCTTTGTAGGTTACAAAGAGAGAAGGCTTGAATTCTGTGTGTGTGTGTGTGTGTGTGTGTGTGTGTGTGTGTGATATATCTGGGCTTACGTCTATTGTGGGTTTAAGTCAAATACATTTTTTTCTTAGCAACTTTAAGGGACATATTACAGTATTCTTGACTGTTAGTATGTTGTCCATTATGTTTTCAGAACACATTCATCTCCTGGTTGCAAGTTTATAACCTTTAACAACATCTTCCCAATTCCTCCACTCCCCCAGCCTCTGGTAACCACCATTCTATTCTCTGTTTGTACAAGTTCAGCCTTATAGTTTCCACATATAAGTGGTATTATCCAATATTTGTCTTTCTTTGTCTGATTTATCTCACTTAGTTCATCCATATTTTCTCAAATGGTAGACTTTCATTCTTTCTCATAGTTGATGATATATAAAAATATATAAATACATAATACATGTTTATATTTATTAATCCATTCATTCACTGATGGACATTTTGTTTCTATATCATGGCTATTGTGAATATGTTGTTGCAATAAACATGAGAGTGGAGATATTTTCTGATATGCTGTTTTCATTTCCTTTGGATATATACACAGAAGTGAAATTACAGTAAATAATATGGTAGTTTCTTTTTTACTATTTCACGGAACCTCTATACTGTTTTCATTGTAGATAAAACAATTTGCATTCCCACCAACATTGTACAAGGAATCCCTTTTCTCACATCCCCTCCAATAAATGTTACTATTGTGTTGATAACCAATTCAACACATGTGAGGTGATATCTCATTGTGGTTTTGATTTGCACTTCTCTGATGGCTAGTGATGTTGAGTACCATTTCATGTGTCCACCACAGGATGTCCCAAGTACAAATTTAACACATTGCTGTATACCTCCTTAGAGTCAACATGTTTTTCCCCCTCTTTAATTATATCGACTTAAATTGAAGTAACCGTCTGAGTCTCAGAAAGTAATGTTTAGTCACAGAAATGAAAATCATTTTCTTTTAAACCAATGTTAAATTTCTTTCAGCTTCATTTGAATTTGTCATTGTTACACTAATTTCCTTTGTCTTTATCAAGTCATTCTTCTTTATTGATATTATCTTTTTAAATATCACAAAATTTGAATAAAATATTCTCTAAATGCATCAACATGATGCTGATGTAAACTGCCTACAATAAGCATATGGTCCCCATTAGCAACACTTTTCAAATATCTCCTTTTCAATTTTTGTGTTACATCTCAAAGTATGGGAAAAACCACTTTTTCTATGCATGCATAGATCTATTATTATGTAATAATTCATTATTTACATGAAAGTTGTAATTAAACATTATTATTAACCAAAAGATGTCTATAATGAAAAAATAAAGTGAGAGGGAGAAGGAATTTTTTAGAATATGTAATCAACTTTATATTTTACTTCCAACAATAAAAAAAAAGTTACCAATTATGTTTCTCATCTTTAACCTATTTTTCTCTATCAACCTTTTTTCAATTATCAATATTAAAAAAATTAGACTATTCATCTTGAACTCTTACATTTACTCAAATTTCTAATGAGTAATGAAAAATATATAATGGTAAAGGAAGAAAATATATTTTACATTTCACATAGTCTCATAACAAAGTGTCTTATGGTAATTTATTTTTCTCCAATCCCCATTAATGTAGTTAGTGGCCTACATATTAAATTAATATTTTCAGAATAGAGAGACAGGAATATGGCAGAAAGATAGGAGGACCCTAGACTCACCTCAGCATACAAAACCAACTAGATGACTATCAAATCATCCTAAATACCTCAAAAACCAACCAGAATACTGACAGAACAAACTCCACAAATAAAGTGAGGGAAAAACCCACATCAAAGAAGGTAGAAAGTGTGGAGAGGTGTTTTAGCAGAGAATGGGATCCCAGGCAATGTGGAGGGGAGGAAGCTGTAATAGGGGAGAAGGGCAAGAGAGAGAGGAGCACACAGAGGAATGCACATTGAGAACATTTCCCTGAACTCATTGGCTGGGAAAAAAAGAGGGGCTGATTTCCCAGAGTTTTTGCAACCAGCAGGGCTTAGGGTCTTGTAAGTCAAAGGGCTTGACTGAAATGGGGCCTAGAGGGTGCAGGGTTTCTCCTGGAGAGAAGGCAGGCAAACAACCTGGGGGCACACAATGTGGAAACACAGATTGGAAGAGTAACTGGGGCACACAGTAAGGAGATTATTTGCACCTCTCAGAGCGGGTCCCTGGGAGTCAGTTCTTGGGATGTAACCTTTCCAGGAACAAAATAGCTGACTAGAACCACTTCTCTCCCCTTACCTTCAGCATAAACACAAAACCACCTGCAAGAAAGAGTATAGCACTGACAATGGTTGCCTAATTTGCACACATAAAGCCCTACACCCCTACTCTCTGGTGGAACTGCCCTTCTCAGTCACACTAGCTTCAGTTCCATTAGTGTAGGCCTCTGACCCAGAAAGCAGCAGAAATCTTTGCCCACACCAAGTATCCACACAAGAGGTTTCTCCAGGGCTTCAAATCTGGTGGAGGTGGTGAAAGGTCTCATTTTCACAAGCAGACCATATCACACCTAGTTAAAACTCATACATTTAAGCAAGAGACAAAACCTGTGCAAATCAGACAAAAAGAGCCTCTGCAGATGACTGACATGAAAGATAGAGCAGCCAAAACATAACAAGAGAACACATGCAGCACATGACAGAGACACCTTCTGAAGCACCAGGCCTTGGGAACTGCTTTACCTCTTCTTTACAAGGTCATTGCATTCAGCAGCAGGGGATATAACTAGTTTTTCTAACACAAAAAAGGCAGGGACTTAGATAAAATGTGAATAGAGAGGAATATATCCAAAATGAAAGTAAGAGATAAGGCCACAGTCAAAGATCTAAGTGAAACAGATATAAGTACATAAGTATAAGTTCTCTGATGGAGAACTGAAAGTAACAAGCATAAGGATACTCACTGGGCTCAATAAATGAGTAGAGGACATCAGTCAGACCCTTACCACAGAGATAAAAGAGTCCAAAAAAGAATGAATCAGAGATGAAGGGTCCAATGAACAAGATTGGAAATGGGCTTCATGCAATTGACACCAGGCTGGAAGAAGCAGAGAAATAAATTAGTGACCTAGAAGTTAAAATAATGGAAGGTAATAAAACTGAATAAAAAAGAAGTATGCAACATGAGAATATATTTAATGAACTGTGATTCTACCAAATGTAAAAATATTCATATTATAGGAGTCCCAGAAGAAGAGATAAAATGGACAGAAATTTTATTTGAAGAAATAATAACAGAAAATGTTCCTAGTCTTAGGAAGGAAACAGACATCCCGTTCTAAGAGGCACAGAGATATCCCATTAAAATCAACAAAAGCAGGCAACATGCCATATGGTAGTTAAATTTGTAAAATATAGAGTAAAGAAAAAAAATCTTAGAAACAGTAAGATAACTGTAAGTCTCCAACTCACAAGGAAAGATCAATAGGATTAGTAACATCTCTACACAGATAAGGGGTGAATCAGAGAACCAAGTGATAACATAAAATAAAACAATATCTATATCATAGGAGTCTCTGAAGTATAAGAGTGAGACAAAGAGGCAGAAGGTGTATATGAACAAATTATAGCTGAGAACTTCCCTAATCTGGTGAAGGAAACAGGCATCCAAGTCCAAGAAGTGCAGGGAACTCCCTCCAAAATGAACAAAAACAGGTCAATACCATGATATATCATAGTGGAACTTCCAAAATAAAAAGGTAGTATAAAGAAGGAATAATAAATAATAAAGAGGGAATTCTGAAAACAGCTAGGGAAAAAGATCCTTAACCTGCAAGCATAAACACATAAATTAGTAGCAGACCTTCCCCATGAAACATGGCAGGCCAGAAGAGAGTGGCAGGAAATATTCAATGTGTTGAATAGGAAAGATATGCAGCCAAGAATCCTTTAACCTACCAGGCTTCATTTAGAATAGAAAGAGAAACAAAGACTCTTCCAGACAAACAAAAACTAAAGGAGTTAATGACCAGTAAACCAGTGCTGCAATAAGTTCTAATGGGGACTCCGTGGGTGGAAAGCAGCAAAGACTAAAAAGGACAAGAGAACATCACCGCAAACACTAAATCTACAGATAACACAATGGCACTAAATTCATATCTTTTTTTCAATAATCACTCTGAATGTAAATTCACTAAATTTACCTATTAAAAGTCATAGAACATCAGAATGGATTAAAGAAAAAAAATTCCACTTATATGTTCCCTACAAGAGATTCATTTTACACCTAAAGACCTCTGCAGATTTAATATAAGGGCATGGAAAACCATCTATAATGCTAATGGACATCAAAAGAAAGCCAAAAAGCCAGACAACCTAGCTTTTAAAAAAGAGACAATAGCAAGACATGAATAAGAGTAGTAGAATAAGTAAAATAACTGATAAAAATACCATAATTGTAGGAGATTTTAATACTTCAATTACAACACTGAACAGATCATCTAAGCAGAAAATTAACAAGGAAGCAATGTCTCTTAATGACACGGTGGACCAGATGGACTAACCAGAAATATTCAGAACATCACATTCTAAAGCAGTGCATAGGATGAATATGGAATGTTCTCCAGAATAGATCACATACTTGGCACAAAGAGCCCTCAACATGTACTAAAAGATTGAGATCATACCATGCATTTTTTTTTCAGATCACAATGCTATGAAACTTGAAATCAACCACGAGAAAAATTTGGAAAGACCTCAAGTACGTGGAGATTGTAAAACATCCTATTAAAGAATGAATGGGTTAATCAGAAAATCAAAAAACACAGGGAATCAAATGAAAATGAAAGAAATAACTGTCCAAAATTTTGGGGAAGCAGCAAAGACAGTTCTCAGAGAAAAATACATTGCAATTCAGACTTATTTCAAGAAGCAAGTAAAGTCTCAAATATACAACCTAACCTTACAACTAAAGGAGCTAGAAAAGGAACAGCAAATAAAACCCAAAGACAGCTGAGGAAAGGAAATTATAATGATAAACATATATTTATACGTTATAACGGTACAGAATCAAAAAAATAAATAAACACCAAGAGATCAATGAAACTAAGAGCTGGTTTTTTGAAAGAATAAACAAAATTGATAAATCCCTATCTAGACTTCTCAAAATGAGGAAACGGGAAAGGACCCTGGAGGGTACTATGCTAAGTGAAATTAGTCAGAGAAAGACAAAAATCATATGACTTCACTCATATGAGGACTTTAAGACACAACACAGATTAACATAAGGGAAGGGAAATGAAAATAATATAAAAACAAGGAGAGGGACAAAACAGAAGAGACTAATAAATATAGAGAACAAACTGAAGGTTACTGGAGGGGTTGTAGGAGGGGGGATAAGCTAAATAGGTAAGGGACACTAAGGAATATACTCCTGAAATCATTGTTGTACTATATGCTAACTAATTTGGATGTAAATTTTAAAAACTAAAAAAATAAAATAAATAAAATAAAATAAAATAAGAAATGGGAGAGGATCAAAATGGACAAAATCACAAATGAAAGAGGAGAGATCACAACCAACACCACAGAAATACAAACAGTTATAAGACAGTACTGTGAAAAATTATACGCCATCAAACTGGACAACCTGCATGAAATAGACAAATTTACAGACACTCAGACACAACCAAAACACAAACAAGAATAAATAGAAAATTTAAACAGGCCCATAACCAGCAAAGAAATTGTGTTGTTAATAAAAATCTTCTAGCAAATTAGAGTCCTGGGCTAGATGGCTTCCCTGGATAATTCTACCAGACTTTAAAACAGAATTAATACTTATTCTCCTCAAACTGTCCCAAAAAATAGAAATGTAGAGAAGAGTTCCAAACTCATTAACCTGATTCCAAAATCAGACAAAGACCCTACTAGAAAGGAGAATTGCAGGCCAATATATCTGTATATTTACCTGGATGTAAATTTCTCAACAAGATACTAGCAAACTGAATTCAACAGTACATCAAAAATATTGTTCCCCATGGTCAAGTGGAATTTATTCCTGGGCTGAAGGACTGATTCAATATTTACAAATCTGTCAGTGTGATTAATTAACCACATTAATAAAAAAAAGAATAAGATATTTTTAATAAATACTTTTAATAGGTTCAGAAAAAGCATTTGACAAAATACAGCATCCTTTTTGATAATACCCTCAAGAAAGTAGGGATAGAAGGAAAATACCTTAACATCATGAAAGCCATTTATGAAAGTCCCACAGTTAATATCATCCTCAATGGGGAAAAACTGAGACTTTTCCCCTTAAGATAAGGAACTTAATAGGGATTTCCACTCTCACTACTTTTGTTCAATATACAGGTGGAAGTCTAGCCTCAGCAATCAGACAACAAAACGAAATAAAAGGCATAAAATGTGGCAAGGAAGAAGTCAAACATTCACTCTTCACAGGTTACATGATACTTTACAAGGAAAACCCAAAAGACTCCATCAAAAAACTGTTAGAGCTGATACATGAATTCAAGATACTTACAGAATATAAAATCAATGTAATGAAATCTGTTGCATTTTATACACCAGTAATGAAGCAGCAGAAAGAAATATCAAGGAATCAATCCCAATTATAGTTGCATCAAACCCCGTAAAATACTTAAGCAAATAAACCTAACCAAAGAGATAAAATATCTGTATGATGAAAACTATAGAAACTTTGAAATAAATTGAAAAAGACACAAAGAAATGGAAAAACATTATATTCTCATGAACCGGAAGAACAAATATTGGTCAAATGTGTATATTACCCAAAGCAATCTACACATTCAATGTAATCCCTATCAAAATAACACCAGCATTCTTCACAGAAATAGAAGAAATAATGCTAAAATTTGTGTAGAACCACAGAATACTCTGAATAGCCAACGTAACATTGAAAAAGAAAATCAAAGCTGGAGGCATCACAATTCTGGACGCTAAGATGTATTACTGTAATCATCAATACAGTATGGTATTGGCACAAAAACAGACACACAGGTAAATTGAGTAGAATGGAGATCTCACAGATGGACTCACAAATATATGGCAAACTAACGTTTGACTGAGAAGAAGAGTATCCAGTGGAAAAAAGACAGTGTCTGTAGCAGATGGTGTTGGGAGAACTGAACTGTGACATGCAGAAGAATGAAACTGGACTGCTTTCTTAGACCATACACAAAAACTAAACTCAAAATGGATGAAAGACCTCAATGTGAGAGAGGAAACCATCAATATCCTATAGGAGAAAATAGGCATCAACCTCTTTGACTGGGTCTGCAGCAACTTCTTACTTGACATGTCTCCAAAGACAAGGGAAATAAAAGTAAAATGAACTATTGGGACCTCATCAAGATAAAAAGCTTATGCACAGTGAAGGAAATAATCAACAAAACTAAAAGGCAACTAATAGAATGGGAGAAGATATTAGCAAATGACATATCTGATAAAGGGTTAATATCCAAAGAACATATCAAACTCAATACCCAAAAAACAAATAATCCAGTGAATAAATTGGCAGAAGACACGAAATTACACTTCTGCAAAGAAGACATCCAGGGACATTTGGGTGACTCAGTCAGTTAAGTGTCTGACTTTGGCTCAGCTCATCATCTCTCTATTTGTGAGTTTGACACCTGCATCAGGCTGTCTGCTGCCAACTCATAGTCTGGAGCCTGATTCAGGTTATGTGTCTCCCTCTTCCCCTCCCCTGCTCATGCTCTTTCTCTGTATCTAAAAAATATATAAACAACAATAGTTAATTCAAAAAGACATCCAGATGGCTAACAGGCACATGAAACCATGCTCAACATCACTCATCATCAGGGAAATAAAAATCAAAACTACAATGAAATGCTACCTCATCCATGTCAGATGGCTACAATTAACAATGGGGAAAATAGATGTTGGTGAGGATATGGAGAAAGTGGAGTCCTTTTCCATTGTTGGTAGAAATGCAAACTGTTTCAGCCACTCTTGAAAACAGTATGTAGGTTTCTCAAAAAAATTAAAAATAGAACTACCCTATGACCCAGCAATTGCATTGCTAGGAATGTATCCAAAAAAATACAAAAATGCTGGTTCAAAGGGGCACATACATCCAATGTTTGTAGAAGCACTATCAACAATAGCCAAATCATGGAGAGTCCAAATGCCCACCGACAGATGAATGAATAAAAAATGGTACGCGCACACACACACACACACACACACACACACACAATGGGTTACTTCTCCACAATGAAAAACAGTGAAATATTGTCATTTGCAACAATGTGGATGGAACTAGAGTGTATTATGCTAAGCAAAATAATTCAGTCAGAGAAAGACAAATACCATATGATTTTTCATATGTGGAATTTGGAAAATACAACAGATAATCATAGGGGAAGGGAAGGAAAAGTAAAATAAATCAGAGAGGGAAGCAAACTATAAGAGACTTTTAATTACAGAGAATAAACTGAGGGTTCCTGGAAGGGAGGTGGAAGGGATAGGTTCAATTGTTGATGGCCATTAAGGAGGGCATGTTTTGGGTTGAGAACTGGGTGTCATATATAAGAGATGATTCACTGGTTCTACAACTAAAGCCAAGACTGTTACACTGTATGTTAACTAACTTGAATTTAAATTAAAAAAAATAAAAATACATGTAAATAAATAAAAATGAAAAAAAAACTATAGTCCAAAACATTTGGGATACAGCTAAAGGAGTCCTAAGAAGGAACTATATAGCAATACAGGTCTACCTTAAGAAACAAAGAAAATATGAAATAAACAACATAACATTACACTTAAAGGAGCAATAAAATAACAACAAATGAAGCCTAAACTCAGCAGAAGGTAGGGGATAGTACAGATTAGAGCATAAATAAATGATATAGGTACTAAAAATACCCATGAAACAATAGAACTGTTCAATTAAACCAGGAGGTAGTTCTTTGAAAAAATTAATAAAATTGTTGAACTCTTAGCCAGACTTATCAAAAAGGAAACAGGGGTTCCTTTGGTGGCTCAAGTGGTTAAGAGTCTGACTCTTGATTTTGGCTCAGATCATGACCTTATGGTTTTTGAGACTGAGCTTTGCACTGGGGTCTGTGATGACAGCATAGAGCCTACTTGGTATTCTATCTCTCCTTCTCTCTATGTGTGCCCACCCCTCTGCTCTCAAAATAAATAAAGTTTTTTTTTTATGTTTGAAAAAGAAAAGAACGGACCCAAATAAAGCAAATCTCAAGTGAGAGAGGAGAAATAAGAATCAACACAGAAATACAAACAATTATGAGTATATTATGAAAAACTGCATGCCAACAAATTGGACAACCTGGAAAGAATTGATAAATTCCAAGAAACATATAAGCTACAAAAAGTCCAACAGTAAGGATTAGAAAACTTGAACAGAGTGATAACTATCCAAGAAAATAAATCAATCATCAAAAATCTCCCAACAAACAAAGTCCTGGGCTGGATTGTTTGCCAGGCAAATTTTAGCAACCATTTAATGAAGAGTTAATACCCATGCATCTCAATATTACAAAAAATAGAAAAGGAAGGAAAACTTCCAAATTCCTTCTATAAAGCCAGCATTGCCTTGATAAGAAAATCAGATAAGACCCAAATAAAAAAATAGAATACAGACCAATATCTCTGATGAACATAGATGTTGAAATTTTCAATGAAACACTAGCAAAACTGAATCCAACAGTACATTAAAAGAATTATTCACCACAACCATGTGGATTTATTTCTGGGCTGCAAGGATGGTTCAATATTCACAAATCAATCAACATTATATACCAAATTAGTAAGAGAAAGTATGAGAAAAATATGATCTCTCAATAGATGCAGGAAAAGCATTTGACACAGTACAACAACCATTCATTATAAAAATCCTCCACAAATGTTAGAGAGGACATACCTCAACATCATAAAAGCCATATATGAAAAACCATAGCTAATATCATCTTCAATGGGGAAAAACGGAGAGTTTTTTTTTTTTTCTCTAAGGACAGGAACAAGACAGATGTCCATCTAACTACTGTTATTTAACATAGTACTGGAAGACATAACCACAACAATCAGACAAGAAAAAGAAATAAAAGTCATCCACATTGGCAAGGGAGAGGTATAACTTTCACTAATTGAAGTTGACATGATATTCTGTAAAGAAAATCCAAAAGTCTCTATCAAAAAATTGCTAGATAGACCTGAAACACAAATTCAGTAAGGTCACAGGATTCAATATCATAGTGCAGAAATCTGTTGAGCATCTATACACCCATAATGAAACAGCAGGAAAATAAGTCAAGGGATCAACCCACTTACAATTGCATTAAAAACAATTAGTTGCCTAGGAATAAACCTAACCAAAGATGTAAATACTTGTACTCTGAACAAAACATAAAATACCAAAGAACGAAATTGAAGATGGCAAAAAGAAATGAAAAGGCATCCATGCTCATGGACTGGAAAAAACACTATTGTTAAAATGTCTATATTCCCCAAAATAATCTCTACATTTAATGCAATCCCTACCAAATATCACCAGCATTTTCTACATATCTAAAACAAACAATCCTAAAATTTGTATGGAACCACAAAAGTCCCTGAATAGCCAAAGCAACTGTGAAGAATATAAGTAAAGACAGAGTCTCGGGGTTTCATATGTAGCAGAGCAGCTCCCTCCACTGCGATCTGTAGAAAGTCAGCCCTTGACACAGAGTTGTTAAAATAATAATAACAATAATAATAATAATAATAATAAGATAGAGGCAACATAAATCCAGACTTAAAGTTCTAATACTTGTAGTGATGAAGACAGTATAGGCCATATATCAATAGAACAGAATGGAAAAACAAGAAAGGTACCCACAAATGTATGGTCAATTAATCTTCAAGAAAGAGGGAAAGAATATCCAATGAGTAAAAGTTTCTTAGACAAATGGTGTTGGGAAAACTGTACAGCAACGTGTAAAAGAATGAAACTGTATCACTTTATTACACAAACATAAATCGAAATGGATTAAATACCTAAATGTGAGATAGGGAGCCATCAAAAATAAAAGAACACAGGCCGTAACCTCTTTGACATTGGCAGTAGCAACTTATTTCTAGATATGTCTCCTAAGGCAAGGAAAACAAAAACAAAAATAAATCACTGGAATTTAATCAACATTAAAAACTGCACACTGAAGGAAATAACAAACTTAAAAGGCAACCTATGGAATGAGAGAAGATATTTGCAAATGACATAATTCATAAAAGGTTAGTATCCAAAATAGATAAAGAACTTACAAGACTCAATATCCAAAAAACAAATAATCCAATAAAAAATAGGCAGGGGCACCTGGGGGGCTCAGTCTGTTATGCTTCCAACTATTGATTTCAGCTCAGATCATGATTTCACAGTTTGTGAGTTCAACCTCCGCATCAGGGCCTGTGCTAACATATATTCTCTCTCTCTCTCACACACTCTCTCTGCCCCTCCTCCACTTGTGCTCTATCTCTGTCAAAATAAATAAATAAACTTCTAAAAAATGAACAGAAGACATACATATACATTTTTCCAAAGAAGACATAAAGATTGGCCAACAGATACATGAAAAGATGCTCAGCACCACTCATCATAAGGGAAATACAAATCAAAATCACAATGAAATATGAAATATCACATACTTGTCAGAATGGCTAAAATCAACACCACAAGAACCAAAATGTGTTGGAAAGGATGTGGTTAAGGGGAACATTATTGCAGTTTTGGGAGTAATGCAAACTGGTGCACCCACTCTGGAAAACAGTATGGAGGTTTCTCAAAAAGTAAAATATGCAAGTAACCTACGATACAGTAATTTCACTACCAAGTACCCAAAGAATAAAAAAATATGACTTCAAAAGAATACGTGCAGTCTAACATTTATAGCAGCATTACCTATAAAAGCCAAATTATGAAAAGAGCCAAAATGTTCTTCAATTGATGAATGGATAAAGCAGATGTGGCGCACACACACACACACACACACACACACACACACACACACACACACAGTGTTTATGCTCACCCATAAAAAAAGAATGGAATCTTGTCATTTGCAACAACATGGATGGAGCTAGAAACTATTATGCTACATGAAATAAGTCAGAGAAAGACAATGCCATTATTTCAAGACAAAAGACATTATTTCACTCTTATGTGGAATTTAAGAAATGAGAGAAATTAGGGGGCACCTGGGTCGCTCAGTCGGTTAAGCATCTGACTTCGGCTCAGGTCATGATCTCCTGGTTTGTGGGTTCAAGCCCAGTTTCGGGCTCTGTGCTGACATCTCAGAGCCTGGAGCCTGCTTCCGATTCTGTGTCTCCTCTCTCTGCCCCTCCCACACTTGTGCTCTGTCTCTCTCTATCAATCAAAAATAAATACACATAAAAAAAATTAGAAATGAGATAAATTATCATACGGGAAATATTAGAGAGGCAAACCAAAAAAATAGACTCTTAACCATAGAGATCAACCTGATGGTTACCAGAAAGATAGGTGTGAGTTTGGTTTAAATAGGTAATGGGGATTAAGGAATGTATTTGTTTTGATGAGCTCAGGGTGTTGTATGCAATTGTTGAATTATTAAATTCTACACCTGAAACCAGTATTACACTGTGTGTTAACTAACTGGAATTTAAATTGAAAACTTGAAAAGTAAACCAAGAATAAAAAAAAAAACAAAAATAAAGGAATTTTCCTGAGAATGGAGAAGTTTATGTAATGTCCAGGTAAGTGGCAATGTTTGTGGAAAGCTTGCAGGCAGCATTCTTAGAGTGGTGTAGATGTGACTTTGGGGTTTTCCCACCTGGTAGCCCTGTTAGGGCAAATAAGATATGCCTCCTGTCAAATAGAAGGGGAATAACAGTAGGGATTATGTGGGGATGAGTGGCCACAGAAAGACTGGTCAAATATCACATTTCCTGCAGTTCCAAAAATATCACAGAAACACTATCAACACAGTCACACTTCCCTAGAGAACAATGGGATGGAACTTATAAAGACTTCAGTTTCAGAAAATAATAGATGTTCAGTATGCCATGAATGCAATAGTGGTCAAGAGTATGTGTATGGTTCGCCTCCCTCTCTGTTCTTATCTTCCTTTCCCTCCCCTGTGTTCATGCTTTGTTTCTCAAGTTCCACATATGAATGAAGTCATATATTTGTCTTTCTCTGACTGACTTATTTCCATTTAGAATAATACACTCTAGTTGGATCTAATTGTTACAAATATTAAGATTTCATTCTTTTTGATATACATATATATATTTTTTTTTTCTGCATGCCGCTGTCCAGTTATCCCAACACCATTTGCTGAAAAGACTGTCATATATATATATATATATATATATATATATATATATATATATATATGACAGTCTAATACATATATATATATATATATACATACACATATACATATATATATATGTATATGTATATGTATATGTGTGTGTGTGTGTATATATATATATATATATATATATGCCACATCTTCTTTATCCATTAATCAGAATATGGGCATTTAGGAAATTTCCATAATTTGGCTGTTGTTGATAGTGCTACTATAAATATTGGGGTACATATGCCCCTTCAAATCAGTCTTTTTGTTTCCTTCGGATAAATACCTAGTAGTGCAATTGCTCATTGTAGAGTAGTTCTATTTTTAAATTTTGAGGAACCTCCATACAGTTTTCCAGAGTGGCTGTACCAGTTCACATTCCCACCAACAGTGCAAAAGGGTTCCCCTTTCTCTGTATCCTCGCCAACATCTTCTGTTGCCTTAGTTGTTAATATTAGCCATTTGACAGGTGTGAAGTGGTATCTCATTGTGGTTTTGATTTTTTTTCCCTGATGAGTGATGTTGATTATCTTTTTCATATGTCTGTTAGTTCTCTAACTTGGACTTGAATTTAAAAAATTAAAAATTAATAAAAAATAAACCAATATGTGTATGAATGACTAGAGCTGACAAGATGCAGTCAAGTCTGTGGCTGCTGGTTCCAATTCTCCAACACCAGGAAAGAGTGAGTGTGCACTTCAAATGAAGTGAATCCAGGGTGACTATGGGCTGATATTTCCTTTGTCTCCTTTCACCTTCTCCAATGTCCACATTTCTCAAGAAAATATGATAAACCTAGGGACTGAGGTTTGGAAAAGACAGATGTCAAATCCTAATTGCTCCAACATGCATTTTAACAATTGACAATATATACATTATGAAATATACATGGAAGTGACTAGAGTAGGGGTTATTTTATCAGGAGAAATTGAAGTTCAAAATATTTGCTAAGATTGTGTAAAGCTGGATATATCTTTATAAAATTTTGCAATCTTGCCTTGTGAGTAGTATATCTTATGTGATGAAATATTAGTCCTGTAAAAATTTTTTTGTTAGCATAATTAAACATCTACTAGGATCGCCATTAAAATCAGAACAAAAGGTAATCACTATTATAATTCAGTAAATATGCTCTGGACAATACTGTATATATTAAATAATAGATATGAATATTAAAAAGCAAAAGAAAAGTCATCTTTTAAAATAAGTATATATTCAATTTAATACATCTCTTGTATTAAATATAATTGTATTCAATATGACTAATAAACACATATTCATTAAAATGATGAATAATTTTATTCAAATCAGTTAAATTGTATTTATTTATTTATTTACTTATTTATTTGTTTATTTTACATCCAAGTTAGTTAGCATACACTTCATTAATGATTTCAACAGTAGATTTCAGTGATTCATCCCCTATATATAACATCCAGTGCTCATCCCAACAAGTGTCTTCCTTACTGCCCCTTACTCATTTAGCCCTTCCTCCCACTCACAACCCCTCCAGCAACCTGCAGGTTTTTTGCTGTATTTAGAAATCTCTTGTGTTTTGTCCCCCTCCTTACTTTTATACTATTTTTGCTTCCCTTACCTAATGTCAATGTGTTTGTATCTTAAATTCCACATATGAGTGAAGTCTCATGATATTTGTATTTCTCTGAATAATTTCGCTTAGCATAATACCCACTAGTTCCATCCACTTAGTTGCAAATGGCAAGATTTCATTCTTTTTGATCCCTGAGTAATACTCCATTGTATATTATACACCACATCTTCTTTATCCATTCATCTGTTGATTGACATTTGGGCTCTTTCCATACTTTGGCTATTGTTGATGGTGCTGCTATAAATACTGGGGTGATGTGCCACTTCAAATCATCATTTTTGTATCCTCTGGATGAACACCTACTAGTTCAATTGCTGGATCATGGGGTAGTTATATTTGTAAATTGTTGAGAAACCTCCATATTGCATTCAAGAGTGGTTGCACCAGTTTGCATTCCCACCAGAAGTGTAAAAGAGATCTTTCTTCATGTCATCACCAACATCTGTTGTTGCCTGAGTTGTTAATGTTAGCCATTTCTGACAGGTGTGAGGTGGTATCTCATTGTGGTTTTTATTTTTGTTTCCCTGATGATGAGTGATGTTGAGCATATTTCCATGTGTCTGTTAGCCATCTGGATGCCTACTTTGGAAGCATGTCTATTCATGTCTTCTGCCCATTTCTTCACTGGATTATTTGTTTTTGGGTGTTGAGTTTGATAAGTTCTTTATAGATTTTGGATACTAGCCTTTTATTTGATATGTCACTTGCAAATATCTTTTCCCACTCCGTTGGTTGCTTTTAGGTTAGCTGTGCAGAGGCTTTTTATCTTGATGAATCCAAAAGTTCATTTTTGCCTTTGTTTCCCTTGCCTCTGGAGACGTGTTGAGTAAGAAGTTGCTGCAGCTGAGGTCAAAGAGGGTTTTGCCTACATTCTTCTCTAGGATTTGGATGACTTCCTGTCTTACATTTAGGTCTTTCATCCATTTTGAATTTGTTTTTATGTATGGTGTAAGAAAGTGATCCACGTTCATTTTTCTGCATGCTGCTGTCCAGTTATCCCAAAACCATTTGCTGAAAAGACTGTCTTTATTCCATTAGATATTCTTTCCTACTTTGTCAAAGATTAGTTTGCAATGTATTCTGGGTCCATTTCTGGATTTCCTATTCTATTCCATTTATCTAACTGTGTGTTTTTGTGCCAGTACCATACATATTGTTGATTAAAGCATGCATCTTGAAGTCCAGGATTGTGATGACATCAGCTTTGGTATTCTTTTTCAGGATTGCTTTGACTATTAGGGGTATTTTCTGATTCCAAACGAATTTTAGGATTGTTTGCTCTAGCTCTGTGAAGAATGCTGGTGTTATTTTGATAGGGATTGCATTTAATACATAGATTACTTTGGGCAGTGTCAACATTTTAACAATATTTGTTCTTCCAATCCATAAGCATGGGATATTTTTTTTATTTGTGTGTGTGTGTGTGTCTTCAATTTCTTTATCATAAGCTTTCTATAGTTTTCAGTGTATAGATTTTTCACCTCTATGGTTAGGTTTATTCCTAGGAATTTTATGGGTTTTGGGGCAATTGCAAATGTGACCCATTCCTTGACTTCTCTTATGTTGCTTTGTTATTGTGACTAGAATTACAACTGATTTCTGTGCATTGCTTTTGTATCCTGTGACTTTGCTAAATTCATGGATCTGTTCCAGCAGTTTTTCATGGAATCTTTTAGGTTTTCCATATAGACTATCATGTCTTCTGCAAAGAGTGAAAGTTTGAATCCCACCTTGCCTATTTGGATGTCTTTTGTTCCTTTGTCTTTGCTGTGGCTATTCAATAGGTTGAATATCAGTGGTGAGAGTGGACATCTCTGCCATGCTCCTGACCTCAGGGGAAAACTCTCACTTTTTCCCTATTGAGGATTATATTAGTGGTGGGTCTTTCATATATGACTTTTATGATCTTGAGGTATGATCCTTCTATCCCTACTTTCTTGAGGGTTATTATCAAGAAACGATGCTATATGTTGTCAAATGCTTTCCCTGCATCTATTGAGAGGATCATGTGGTTCTTGTCCTTTCTTTTTGATGTGATATATCACATTGATTGTTTTTCATATATTGAACCAACCCTGCATCCCAGATATAAATCCCACTTGGTCGTGGTGAATAATTCTTTTAATGTATTGTGGGATCCAGTTGACTAGTATCTTCTTGAGAATTTTTCCATCGATGTTCATCAGGGAGATTGGTGGGTAGTTACCCTTTTTACTGAGATATTTGTTTGGTTTTGGAATCAAGGTAATGCTGGCTTCATAGAATGAGTTTGGAAGTTTTCCTTCCATTTCTATTTTTTTGGAACAACTTCAAAAGGATAGGTGTTAACGCTTCTTTAAATGTTTGATAGAATTTTCCCAGAAAGTCATCCAGCCATGGAATCTTGTTGTTTTCTTTCTTTCTTTTTTTTTTTTTTTTTTTTTTTTTTGGTAGAATTTTGATTACCAATTCAATTTCTTTACTGGTTATGGGTCTGCTTAAATTTTCTATTTCTTCTTGTTTCAGTTTTGGTAGTTTATATGTTTCTAGGAAATGTCCATTTCTTCCAGACTGCCCAATTTATTGGCATGTAATTGCTCATAATATTCTTTTGTTGGTGAACACATTCATTCTTAAGTAGGATGTTCTTTAGTATGTAAGTATTTGTTGTCTTTCCAAATTTTTTTTCTTGTGGTTGATTTTGAGCTTCATAGCATTCTGGTCTGAAAATATGTATGATCTCGATCTTTTTGTATTTTTTGCGGGCTGATTTGTGTCCCAGTATGTCTTCTATTCTGGTGAATGTTCTTTGTGCACTGGGGAAGAATGTGCATTCTGCTGCTTTAGGATGAAATGTTTTAAATATATCTGTTAAGTCCATCCAGTCCATTGTGCAATTCAGAGCCATTGTTTCCTTGCTGATTTTCTGCTTAGAGGATATGTCCATTGTTGTAAGTGGGGTGTTGACATCCCCTACTATTATGGTATCAATGAGTTTCTGTATGTTTGGGATTAATTGATTCATATATTTTTCTCCCTCCAAGGTAGGGACCATAAATGTTTACAATTGTTAGGTCTGATTGGTGGATAGGCCCCTTAATTAGGATATAATGCCCTTCTTCATCTCTTGTTACAGTCTTTATTTTAAAATATAGATTGTCTTATATAAGTATGGCTACTCTGTCTTTCTTTTGGCCACTATTAGCATGATAGATGTTTCTCCATCCCCTTACTTTCAATATGAAGGTGTCTTTACATCTAAAATGGGTCCGTTGTAGACAGCATATAAATGGATCTTGTCTTCTTATCCATTCTCTTACCCTATGTCTTTTGATTGGAGCATTTAGTCCATTGAGGTTTAGAGTGAGCACCGAAAGACATGAATTTATTGCAATTATGTTTCCTGTAGAGTTGGAGTTTCTGGTGGTGTTATTTTGTCCTTTCTAGTCTGTTGGTTTTGGTATTTTTTGTTTTGTTTTATCTATTCTCTCCTCAGAGAGTTCCCCTTAAAATTTCTTTCAGGGATCTTTTGTGGTCACAAACTCCTTTTGTTTTGTTTGTATGGGTAACTTTTAATCTCTCCTTCTATATTGAATGACGGCCTTGTTGGATAAAGAATTCTTCGCCGCCTATTTTTCCAGTTCAGCACATTGAATATATCTTGCCACTTCTTTCTGGCCTGCCAAGTCTCTGTGGATAGGTCTGCTGCAAACCTGATCTGTCTTCCCTTGCAGGTTAAGGACATCTTTTCCCTTGCTGCTTTCATGATTCTTTCCTTGTCTGTGTATTTTGTGAATTTACTATGATATGCTTTGCTGATGGTCTATTTTTAGTGAATCTAACGGGAATTCTCTGTGCTTCCTGGATTTTGATGTGTGTGCCTTTCCCCAAGTTAGGAACATTTTCTGCTAATATTTGTTCACATAAATCTTTCACCCATTTTTCTCTCTCTTCATTTTGTGGGACGCCTATGATTTGGATATTATTCCTTTTCAATGAGTCACTGAGTTCTCTAATTCTTATAGCGTGATCTTTTGCCTTAGTTTCCCTCTTTTTTTCAGCTTCATTATTCTCCATAAGTTTGTCCTCTATATCACTGATTTGCTAGTCTACTTCACCCATCATTGCCAGTGTGGCAACCATTCAAGATTGCATCTCAGTTATAAAATTTTTAATTTCATTCTGACTAGATTTTACTACTTTCTATCTCTGCAGAAAGGGATTATGTGCTTCTTTCAACCCAAGCTAGTATTCTTATTATTGTGATTCTAAATTCTGGTTAAGACATCTTGCTTATATCTGTGTTGATTAAGTCCCTGGCTGTCATTTCTTCCTGTTTTTTTCTTTTGGGGTAAATTCCCTGATTTCATCATTTGGAAGGATGAAAAGAATTAATAAAATAAAAATAAATAAATATTTAAAAATTAAAAAAAAACACACACACAAAATTAAATACAGGATGCTAGATGCTAGGTTTTTTTTTGGACTAGTTGTTGAATTAAGCTTGATACTATAGAGAATAAATGGAAAGGAAAGAAAAGAAAGGAAAATGTTTGAAATTTTGAACAAAAATTCAATAAAACAGAATAAAATGAAATGATAAAAGTAAAATATAATTTAAAAAAATACAGGAACACCTGGGTGGCTCAGAGGGGCTCTTGGGTGGCTCAGTTGGTTAAGCTCTGACTTTGGCTCAGGCCACGATCTCCTGGTCCATTAGTTCAAGCCCCAACGGGGCTCTGTGCTGACAGCTCTGCTTATAGCTCAGAGCCTGCAGACTGCTTTAGATTTTGTGTCTCTCTCTTTCTCTGTCCCTTCCCCACTTGAACTCTGTCTCTCTCTCTTTCAAAAGTAAACATTTTTTTAATTACAAAAAGAATATAGCAGAAAAAATTAAAGAAAACTTCTTTTATAAAAATGTTAAATAAAAATATTTTTTCCTCTTTCTGTATTCAAGAAAAGTAAAAGAAAAGCAAAAGGAAAAAAAATGAATAGACGGGCCAGCAAACAGAATAAAATACAATTGACATTGCATCCAATTTCCCCTAGAAGTCAAACTATGAAACACTTTATAGTCTATAAGCTTAGCACATGGAAAAACTTGTATTCCACTAGAGTGCCTTTGTCGCAGTTAGACAAGGCTTAGTGTAACACCTCCAGTCTCCACTAGATGGCCCTGCTAATTTACTGGGGTGGATGGTTGTGGTGTGTGTACCTGTGTATGCACATGTGCAGGAGGGGTGAAAATGGCCTCACCCAGCTACCTAGTCTCTAGTATCAGAACTCTGTTCTCTTATGGACTGGCAATTAAGCACCCCTCCTTTGTCTCTGACTTCCATCCACTCTCTGCTTCTATGCTGTCCGAGACCAAGCCATTAGCCTGCCAAGTGGCGCCTCCCTGCTGAGTTTTATCTCAGACATGGCTGTGTTTCCAAACCCCTCACTTCTGGGGCCTGTTGGCTTTGAACCGTTTTGAACCTCTGGGGGAGGGACTCGCTAAGCAATGCCTGGGTGTCAGCCCACCCCAGGAGACTTTCTTGGGACCATGCTGCTACAGATGCCCGGTGACTATAGCCAGGTATCAGCCCACCCCAGAAAGATTTTGTGGGATAGTGTAGCAGCAGTGTTTCAGGGATTATGGTAAATCAACATACATCTGGAGACAGACTTCACCCTTAGTGTCTGTCATAGACTCTGGATCTAAAGTTCTTTCTTATCTAGCAAGATGGTAGGATGCAGGATTAAAATGTGAGAGATGGCTAATGTCCAGGAAAAAAAAACAAGAGTTCCAAATAAGGGTCCTTGTCCTATTTTTGTTAGGATCACAAGGCTTACAAACATGGTGATGGATGTGTACAAAGAGACAATGAAACTGTGGACATTAACTCATGGACATGAGGGAAAGGGGGTCTTGAAGATATTTGGGTTTAGGGGTTCAGGTTAATACAAAACAAAATCCTGGTGCCAGGTGGCCAGGCACAAGGTTGTTTAAAGCAAACATGAGGCACCACCTCCATTTATCTTAGCTAGCCTAGGGTATAAGACAGAGCAAGTAACCTCAGGGTTAACAAGACATCTTTCTTTTGTTAATGAGCTCCACTCTGGGAAGCTTCCTCTCCACAACAGCAGTCTATAGCCCTATTTACCTATTTACCTAATTTGGTCCTTCCTTCCTGTGAAAGCAGCTTTCTGCTATAGTACTAAATTGGGGGACACTTTTGCCCTCAATTTGTAATCTTATTTACCTCATATACCTTTGTGTTGGGGGCCTTTGCCCCCCTCTCTATTCTGAGGGCCTTAGCCTCCCTTCTCTATCCTTATTTGCCTAATCTTGTTTACCCAAACTTGGGTGTGAGCGTCCTATGTCTTTGTAATTCTTTATACCATGTTAACCCATTGGTGCAAGCCCAGGGAATTTCTAAGCTTATTCCCCACAAAAGTCCTTCTTCCAACACCAGCAAATGTGGCTGTTCTCTGGGTTCTGTGGGGACCTTTGCCATATTTTGTTTAGCATAATACTGTCTACTTCCATCCAGGTCATTGCAAATGGCAAGATTTTAATGTTTTATTGTTGAATAATATTTCATTGTGTATGTGTACTAACTCTTCTTTACCCATTCACCATTAAATGGACACTTAGGTTTTCTCTATAATTTGGCTATTGTAGACAATGCTGCTATAACCATTGGGGGACATTTATCCATTTCTGTCAGTATTTTTGTATTCCCTGGGTAAATACCTAGTAGTGCAATTGCTGGATCATAGGATAGTTATATTTTTAATGTTTTGAGAAACTCCAAAGTGTTTTCCACAGTGACTGTACCAGGTTCCATTCCTAGCAATAGTGAAAGAGAGTTCCATTTTATCTATATCTTTGTCAACAGCTGCTGTTTCCTGTGTTCTTGATTTTAGCCATTCTATCTGGTGTGAGGTGATATCTCATTGCAGTTTTCGTTTATATTTCTCTGATGATGAGTGATTTGAACATCTTTTCATATGTCTGTTGGCAATCTGGGAATCTTCTTTGGAAAAAAAAATGTCTATGTCTTCTGCTGAGATTTTAATTGGATTATGTTTTCTGGGTGTTGAGTTGCATGAGTTATTTATACATTGTGTATACTAACCCTTTATCAGATATGTCATCTGCAGATATCCTCTCTCATTCCACAGGTTCCCCTTTAGTTCTCTCCATTGTTTCCTTCCCTATAAAGAAATTTTTATTTTGGTTAAATCCCAGTAATTTAGTTTTGCTTTCATTTCCCTTCCCTCTAGAAAGAATTTGCTAAGGCGAAGTCAAAATTACTGTCTGTGTTCTCCTCTATTATTTTTTATGGTTTCAGTTCTCACATTTTAGGTCTTTAATTTGTTTTGAATTCATTTTTGTGTATGGTATAAGAAAGTGGTGTAGTTTAATTCTTTTTAAATTTGCTGTCCAGTTTTCCCAACACCATTTGTTGAAAAGACACTCTTTTTCCCATTGGCTATTCTTTCCTGTTTTGCTGAAGATTAATTGATCATATAGTTGTGCGTTCATTGGTGGATTTTCTATTCTGTTCTATTTATCTTCATGTCCATTTTTGTGCCACTACCATATAGCTTTGTGACTATAATTTTGCTATATAACTTGAAGTCTGGAATTGTGATGCCTCCAGCTTTGTTTTGCTTTTTCAAGGTTGCTTTTGCTATTAAGAGTCTTTTCTGTTTCCATACAAATTTTTGGATTGTTCATTCTAAATCCGTGAAAAATCTTGGTGACATTGTGATTGAGATTGTATTAAATGTGTAGATTGCTGTGGGTAGTATAAACATTTTAACAGTATTTATTCTTCCAATCCTTGAGAATGGAATGCCTTTCCATTTCTCCATGTCATCTTCAATTTCTTTTCTTAGTGTTTTATTGTTTTCAGAGTGCAGGTCTTTCACCTCCTTGGTTAAGTTTATTCCTAGGTATTTAACATATTTGGTATAATAATAAAAGTATTGCTTTCTTAATTTCTCTTTCTATTGTTTTATTACTGGTATTTGGAAATGCAAAAGATTTCTATACATTTATTTTGTATCCTGCCACTTTACTGAATTTATCAGTTACAGCAATTTTATCAGTTTTAGAGTTTTTTTGGGTTTTCTATAAAGAGGATCATGTCATCTGCCTACATTGAAAGTTTTACTTCTTCCTGGCCTATGAGTATGCATTTTGCTTGTTTGTTTGTTTTGCTGTGACTATGACTTCCAGTACTATATTAAATAGTGGTGAGAGTGGATATCCCTCTCTTGTACTAGATCGTAGAGGAGTAACTCTCAATTTTTCCTGATTGAGGATGATATTAACTGTGGAATTTTCATAGATGTCCTTCATTATGTTGAGGTACAGTCCCACTAACCCTACTTTGTTGAGGGTTTTTATCATGAATTGATGTTGTACTTTGTCAAATGTTCTTTCTGTATCATTTGGTTCTTACCCTTTCTTTTATTAATGTGGCATAACACAATCTTTGATTTACAAATAGTAATCACCTTTGCAACCCAGGGATAAATCTCATTTTTTGTGTGTGGAGAATGATTCTTTAAATATATTGTTAGATTCAGTTTGCTAAATATTTTATTGAAAAATTTTGTTTCAATGTTCATTAGAGATTTTGGCCTGTAGGTCTTTATTTGTGCTGTCTTTATCTGGTTTTGGTATCAGGGTAATGTTGGCATCATAGAAAGAATTTGAGTTTTTCTTCCTTTTCTGTTTTTTGAGAATAGTTTAAAAAATAGGTTAACTGTTCTTTAAAGCTTTGGTAAAATTTACCTGTGTAGACTTCTGGTCCTGGACTTTTGTTTGTTGGGAGTTTTTTGATTACTGATTCAATTTCTTTACTTGTTATTGGTCTTTTAAAGTTTTCTATTTCTTCTTGCTTCCCTTTTGGTAGTTTGTAAGAATTTATCCATTTCTTCCCGGTTGTCAAATTTGTTGCCATATAGTTTTTTATAATATTCTTAAATATTTTTGTGTATTTATGTTGTATTGGTTATTATTTCTCCTCTTATTTATGATTTTATTTGTGTTCTTTCTCTTTCTTTGTCATATATCTCACTAGGGGTTTAGCAATTTTATTAATTTTTTTCAAAGATCCAGCTCCTTCCTCATTTCATTGATATGTGCATTTTATTTATTTTTGTTTCTATATCACTGATTTCTGCTCTAATCTTAATTATTTCCCTTCTTCCAGATGTAGGTTTCATTTTTTTTTCTATTTTTAACTCCTTCACGTGTAAAATTACGTTGCTTATTTGAAATTTTCTTGCTTCTTGAGGTAGACCTCTATTATATAGACTTCCTTCCTATACTGCTTTTGCTGCATCCTAAAGATTTTGGAATGCTGTGTTTTCATCTTTTTGTTTCTATGTATTTTTTTCCATTTCTTTAATTTTCTGCTTGATATATTCTTTGTTTAGTAGCATGTCTTCTGGGAGAGGGGTCTGACACACTGGAACTGAGGCAAGCAAGACTGAGAAGGCAAGTCCTGCCAGAGCGTACGGATGCTGGTCTTGGTGTAAGCAAGTTAAGAAACTAGTGTAGGCAGTGTGCTGCTTCCTTCTGGTGGCTCTGTGTTTGTGCTGAGGGGTGGGGAAGGGAAGTGGTACCATTCAGCTCCTTTGTTATGAAGAGTTATCTTCATTAATGCTGTCTCTCCGGAAGCACTCTGAAAAGAGGTAATAATTTATCCATGTGTGCCCCAGACCTCCTTTGAATTACTGATTCCACGCCACGTGCTCCTGGTTTCTTTTCCTGCCTTATTTCCAGAAGCAGGACAGTGTTCTCCAAGCTGTAACCCAGCAAAGTCTGCCACCCATAAGTCTCTAGGTTTTAAGCCCTGCTGATTGCAAGAACTCATGTAACTTAGCCTCTCTCATTTTCTAAAGCAATGGTCTTGGGAAACTTATCTTTGTGTGTTTCCCTGTGTTTCTTTCTCTCTTGCCTTTCTCCACAACCATGGCTCCCTCTTCTCTTCAGCATCCATGATCCATTTCCCCACTAAACCAAAACTTCATATTTCCTACCTGCTTCAGTGTTAATTCTTCTCTCCTGTGAGTTGTGGAGTTTGTTCTATCAGTCTTCAGGATGATTTCTAGGGTATTTAGGGTGATTTAATATTTATCTAGTTGTGTTCCTGGAAGGAGACAAACCCAGCATCCTCGTACTCCACTGTCATCCTCCCTTTCTCAGTATTAACACTTTTTATACTTCACTAGAGTATGCCTGTGAAGCCATCTAGTCCTGGATTATTATTAATCATCCTCTTCCTCCTCCTTTTCTTCTTCTTCTTTTCTTCTTCTTCTTCTTCTTCTTCTTCTTCTTCTTCTTCTTCTTGTATTTTTAAAATTATTATTACTGGGGCACCTGGGTGGCACAGTCAGTTAAGCCTGCAACTAATAGTTTCAGCTCAGGTCATGATCTCGCTGTTCATGAGTTCAAGTCATTCATAGAACTCTATGCTGAGAGAATGGATGGAGACTGCTTGGGATTCTCTCTCTCTCCCTTTCTCTCTCTGACCTTTCTCTCCTCGTGCTCTTTCTCTCAAAATAAATAAATAAACTTCAAAAATATAAATAAACAAATAAAATTATTATTACTGATGTAACTTATATACAAGTGATTGGTCTGTTTAGATTTTCTTTCTGGTTCAGTTTTGGAAAATTGTATGTTTCTATGATTTTATCTATTTCTTCTAAATTGTACAATATTCTTTGGAATATACTTCTTCATAATATTCTTTTATAGTTTTTTGTCACTCTTAATGCCATCTGTAACTTTTCTTCTTTCTTTTTTGATTGCTCTTTTGGATTTCTATCTTTTATTTTTTTTTTCCTTCATGAGTCTTGCTAAAAGTTTATCAATTTCAGTTTTTACAAAAAAAAACTAGCTCTTCTAGTCACTGAATTTTTCTATACTTCTTTTAACTTTGGTCTTTAAGTCATTTGCTTCTGCTTTTGGGCTTTATTTGTTCTTTTTATACTTCTTTTTATGTATTTTTCCTAGGGTTTTATTCTTGTTTTTCTTTGTTTGTTAGTTTGTTTTGTTTTGTTTTTCATTGAGTATTACTAAACCTTCCCTCTTAGAACTGCTTTCAGTGTGTCCCAAAGATTTTGGACTGTTGTTTCATTGTCATTTGCCTCCCAATATATCTAAATTTTCTTTTTGAGTTATTCATTAACCCACTGGTTCTGTAGTATCATTGCTTAGCCTTCATGTATCGTGTTTTATTCATTTATCCCCCTTGAGATTGATTGCTAATTTTACACAGTTATGGTCAGAAAAGATTCATGATATGATTTCAATCTTCTTAAGTTTATTAAATGACTTGTTACATGGCCTAAAATGGGCCATGGATTTATTCAGGATAACGTTCCATGTGCACTTTTAAAGTATGTGCATTCTGGGGCACCTGAGTGGCTCGTTGGTTATATTCCAGACTCTTGATTCTCTGTTCAAGTCATGATCTCACAGTTTGTGGGTTAGAGCCCCACATCAGGCTCCATGATGATGGTGCCAAGCCTGCTTGGGTTTCTGTCTTCCTTTCTCTTTGCCTCTCCCCTGCTTCCTCCTTATTTCTCTCTCAAAATAAATAAACATTAACAATTTTTAAAAAAATGTGCATTCTGATGCTATTGGGTGGCTCAGTCGTTCCAGCATCCAACTCTTGATTTGTCTCAGGTAATGATCTCACATTCTTAAGGTTGGATCAGGCTCTGTGCTGACAGCATGGAGACTGCTTGGTATTCTCTCTCTCTCTCTCCCTCTCTTTCTGTCCCTCCTTCATTCATGTTCTGTCTATTCTTTCTCTCTCAAAAATAAATAAATAAAAATTTAAAAATCAAATTTTTATGGAACCAGGCTGGAATGCTGGGGGAGAAACCAAGAGGCACTCAGAGATCTTGGTGGGTTAGAGATATATTTAACACTGGTGGGCTCAGAGGAGACTGTTTCTCCAAAGGTCTGAGCCCGGAATGCAAGTAGGGAGGGTAATTTATAGTCACCATCTTCCATATCTGTGGGGGTTTTTGCGTGCACAGCAAAAAAAGGAAGAAGAACCCGGAGGAGGTGTCTCTAAGCTAGAGACCAGAGTCTGTTTTAGTGCTGTCAGCCATCTTTGGCGTACTTTATTTACTTCTCCAACATCCCCCCTTTGATGACTATTAAAAAAAAAAAAACTTTTAATAGGCATCACCTTTCAGTTTTACAGTTTGATACTCTAGGAGGGCTAAGATACGTACAATAGTTTGGCGAACAACAGTGTTTTCAATAAAATGTACCATGACATTCAGTATACTGGGGCCAATGGAGACAAGTAAAATTATAGAGAAGAGGGGCCCTGCCAGGGAAGGAAGCCAGGATCCCAATCCATGAGATCCCATCCTTTCCATTGATTGATACTTTCCTGTTGTCTATGTTGAATTCTTTCTTTGAGTTGCTTAACCTTAGTTATAACTATTCCTGACTGGTTTACCAAATAGCAACATTCCTCCCCCAGAAAGATGCAAGTCCCTCCTTCTCCTGAAGTGAGGAGGTCGAGGGCTTGCTTATTTTGGAGGATCACTGCCACTAGAGTGTTTATTTGGTTTTGTAAGGTTATCAGAGAATCTGCCACCCATTCCATGTCTTCATTTAGCTCTTGAGATAGTCTATTGTATAGTCCTATGGATGAAACTATGCCCCCTATTCCAGTTCCTATTCCTGTCACAATTCCTGCTCCTATCAAAACGGGTAGCAGGACTGCCTGTTTAGTCCGGGACTTGGGGCTAAAGTCTGTTAGGAGCTGATCTTCAGTGTATATGGATATCTCTGGGGTTAGGAAGAAGGAATAACATATCTAAGTCCAGTTGGCCTCTAAGTATTGGTAGGCAGAATTAGAACACAGATAGAACACCCCAGGGGTTGAACACAGGGTTGCATTCCTCTTTAAGGTTAATTTTTTTTCCACATAGAGAGGTAGCGTTCATACCTTCAGGGACTGTACAGATTAGATTGTCATAATTTATGAGACAGACCCCTATGGCCAGGGGTCCAATTAAGACAGAGGTGTTGGTTTTGAGATTTTCAGGATCTTCTTAGGTCAAAGGGATAGTAGTGGCTAAGTAAGCCCTCTGGGTGAGGGTAAAATACATCCAGCAGGTTTGGGTGTGATTCTTTATTTTATGGAGGACTTGTAGAGTAGTGTTGGCCTGACCCTGCAGTAGGGAATTGGTAAGCATCTGATTGAGGGCTGAAATGTTCAAACCTTGGTAGGCTGCAAAGGGAGTGGTTGCCTTTATGGCTTGTATTACCCTGTCCTGGGTATCCTTCATAACCTTTTGAAGGGCCCTGACTTGCACCCTTCCCCCATCCGAGATACCCCATTGAGGAAGGTAAGTGTAGCAAGCTTGCTTCCCTCTCTTGAGGCCCTTATTATGACATGGGTTCCTGACATTTTGGGTTATCTCTATGGTCCAATACTTAGCCCTTGGGGCATGGGGTAGCTGACAGAGAGTGGGTGTTTTTCCCTTGTAGCAATATTTGTGGAGGGAGGTGAAGGCGCTGAATACCTTTGACCCCCTTATTGTCATATAACAATTCTGGGGGCAAAGTGGGTAAAAGGCAGTTGTGAGGGTGAGAGAGGTTATCATAATATACAGGCAATACTTAATAATAATCCTCTCATCCAGAGGAGGTGTGTGAGAGTCAGCATGCATCTTTTGTCCCATGTCCAGCTTGTTGGTGCAGTCTCTATCAGCACTGCTGGTAGAGTAAGAAGTAAGATGAGGGCCATGGCACCAGTAAGGGACAAGGGCTGGCAGAGTTGCATCCACACTCCTGGGCTAGGTTCACACATTTATTTATCAGGTTTCTGCTGTATGCAGGCCAACCAGCTTCTGGGGTGTGGCTGAAACAGGGCTGAAGGTCTCAGGGGATACTTTCCTTTTTGAGGGTCAGTTTAAGTGGGTTAACTGGATCTAGATCACTTCACAGGTTGTGGGTTCTGAGTTTGCCTTCTTAACTCGAGTGATGGACCCATGGGGTGATACCTGAAATATTAAGGGCTGTAGAAGTTGTTAGAATAACAGTATGAGGCTCAGTCCACCATGGTCTAAGAGGATCCATCTTCCAATATTTGACCCACACAGAGTCTCATGGCTGAAAAGGGTGAATGGGGGTCCCTAAGGAAATTGGGGCCTTCTCTATGGTGTATCTCTGTAACTTATTTAGGACTTCCCTGAAGGTCTGGATCTGTTCTCTTATTCTCTTGTCTCCAATCTGGTGTAGGTCTCCTGGAAGTTTTCATACACATGGGGGGGTCGCCCATATAATAACTCAAAAGGGGAGAATACCAGTGCCCCAGGCATGCATCTGGCAAGCAGGAGGGCCAGTGGTAGTAAATCTTGCCATGCAGGATTAGTCTCTTGGTGGAACTTAGCCAGGGTTTCCTTGAGCATGTGATTCATCTGCTCTAGTTTCCCTGAGCTCTGGGGTCAGTAAGCAGTGTGAAATTTCCAGGTAATGTTGAGGGATTTTTCCAGGGTTTGTATAATGTCTGCCACAAATTCAGGTCTGTTATCACTGTGTATGGTTAAGGGTAAACTTAACCCTTGACCATAAAAACTGGTTAACCCTTAACCATAAAAACTGAGGCACAATCTCCCATAGAAAGGCTTTGGCCACCCTGCAACTTCATTCTGTTCTGGTCGGGAATGCTTCGACCCATCCTGAATATGTGCAGATTATTACACGAAGGTACCTGAACCCTTTATTTGGTTGTATGTGGGTAAAGTCCACCTCTAAGTCTTCAAAAGGGGTGGCTCCTATCCTTTGCGTGCCAGGCAGGGGCTGTGGGGCAGACCAAGCATTGTTTTTGGCACATGTTACACATTGTTCACTGACAGCTCAGCATAATGCCAGCAGCTGTCTGATATGTTCTTTTTGAGGAGGGCCTCCAGTGGAGTTTTCCCTAGGTGCGTAAGTTGGTGATATTCCTTCACTAGTTGTTTCCCCATAGACGATGGACAAAGAAGTGCTCATTTGGCATGACCCACCATCCTTCTTTGCTTAGTGTGCTCCATTCTGTCGAGGCCCAACTTTTTTCTTCATTTGTGTACAGGGGAAGGGAGGCTTCCCTCTGGGGCACAAAAGTCAGTGTAGGTAGGAGCTTCCCCTAGATCACCACAGGCAGCTGCATTGGCTGTTTTGTCAGCCAGGCAATTTCCTTGAGTTATGGGGTTGTCTCCTTTCTGATGCCCCTTACAGTGTAGGATAGCTACCTTGTCTGGCAGCCATACGGCCTCAAGAAGCTTTAGTATTTCTTCCTTGTTTTTGATAGTTTTCCCTGCAGCAGTAAGGAGACCTCTTTCTTTATAGACGGCCCTGTGTACCTGCACAGTAGTGAAGGCATACTGGAAATCAGTGTAGATGTTAACTCGTTTACGTTTGCTAAGGATGAGGGCTTGGGTTAAGACATACAGTTCAGCCCATTGTGCCCACCATCCTTCCAGCAAGGTCTTGGCTTCCAGAACTTCAGTGGTTGTGGTTACTGCATATCCTGCTCTTAGGCTTCCCTCTTGTAAATAGCTGCTCCCATCACTGAACAGGGTGATCTCCAGGCTTGTGGTAGCCTGGTCTTGGAGGTCTGGGAGACTGGCATAGACTTCGTTCACTACTTCAGAATGGTCATGGTCGGGTTTTCCCTCCTCCACGGGAAGGAAGGTGGCCGGGTTTAGTGTTCTTACTGTTTCGAGAGTGACCCTTGGGTTTTCATAGAGAAGGCCTTGGTATTGTGTCAGCTGAGAATTGGAGAGGAAACGATATCCTTGGGTGCTCATGAGGGACATGACCGCGTGTGGGACCTTAACATTAAGTGTTTGTCCCAGTGCGAGTTTGTCTGCCTCCTTGATGAGCAAGACTGTGGCTGCCAGCACTCTGAGGCATAGTGGCCATCCTGCAGCCACAGGATCAAGTTTTTTTGACAGGTAGGCCACTGGCCCCATGCTCTGAAGGAGCACTCCAAGGGCTATTTTGTCCTTTTCATGTACAAAGAGGTTAAAAGGCCTTTCTATGTCAGGCAAACTCAGGGCTGGGGTTCATCCCAGAGCCAACTTTATTTCTGTGAAAGCGGCCCTTGCCTACTCAGTCCATGCGAGGGGCTCCTGATCTGGCCCTCCCAACAGATGATAGATGGGCTTTGCTATGGCTGAGAATCCAGGAATCCAAATGCGACAGAACCCTGTGGCCCTTAAAAATTCACGCAAGCCTTATTTTGTTTGGAGCTGTGGCAGTGTGGTGATAACTATCTTCCTTTCCGGTCCTAGTTCTCTTTTTCCTTTTGTGAGGAAGAAGCCTAAGTATTAGACCTGCTGCTGACAAATTTGTGCCTTTTTCCAAGAGGTCCGGTACCCTGAGTAGGACAGTTGCTGCAGGAGGGCCTTGGTACATTTCATACAGTCTTTTTGGGTGTCACTGGCAAGGAGGAGGTCATCTAGATATTGGAGGAGGACACACCCTGTGGTTTACCTTGGAAAATCGGTGAGGTCTGCAGCTAGTGCTTCCTCAAAGAGTGGGTGAGTTCTTAAAACCTTGGGGAAGTCGTGTCCAGGTAAGCTGCATCTGGTGCCCTGTAACGGGCTCAGTCTATTCAAAGGCAAACAATGGTTGACTTTGAGGAGCGAGGCAGAGGTAGAAGAAAACATCATTTAGGTCGTGGCATGTAAACCATCTGGCTGACCCCGGAATTTGGCTGAGGAGACTATACGGGTTTGGAACCACTGGGTGTAAGGAAACAGCCATTTTGTTAATGGTCCTCAAATCCTGTAGTGGTCTGTATCCTCCTCCTGGCTTCTTGACTGACAAGAGTGGTGTATTCCAAGCCGATTGGCACTCAATTAGAATACCTGCTTCTCTGAGCTTGGTCAGGTGCTCTTGTATATCCATTCTAGTCTTGAGTGGAAGGGGGTACTTCCTTTGTGTATGAGGTTGGGCTCCAGGAATCAGGTCAACAATGATGGGGGCCTGACTCCATGCTAGTCCAGGTGGGTTATCTTCAGCCCATATGAAGGGGAATGTAAACCTGAATTCTGAGGGTCTACAGGGTAGGGCATGGGGGCAGAATAATCTCCATTCTTCTTCCCTTGGCAGGGTAATCGCCAAGACTAGGGTTTCCTTCTGTCTTGGGTTTAATTAGAGGCTAGTGTGTCCAGTGGGTTCAAAAGCTATCTAGGCCCCAAATTTGGAGAGCAGATCCTGGCCCAAAAGAGGAATTGGTAAGTGAGGTAAGTAGAAGAACTCATGCCGGACCTTGTGACCTCCAAGTTCACATTGTCGAGCTTGACAGAGGGCTGCTGCATCGCCCTTGTCCCAAGTAGCCCCAAGTATGATTGCCATCTCTTGGCTTATGGGTGCCACTGGGGAAGTAACAATGGAGTAACAATGGGGAAGTATCAACCATGAAAATTATTGTTCATCCCCCTACCTTCATTTTGATTGTGGGCTCATGGGGGTTAGGAGAGAAAGATCCCGTTCCCCCTCAGTCCGACTCTACCCCAGCCAGACCAATGAGGTTCTTGCCTCGAAGTTCCTTCCAATATCGGCTGGGTTTTGAGGGCCCCTTCCGATTCAGACATTCATTCTTCCAGTGTCCATTCTCTTTGCAGTATGCACATTGGTCCCTTGCTAAGGGGGCTCTGGGCTTCCCCCATTTTGGTGGTTGGGGTCTTCCCGTCTTTGCAGTGTCTGTTTCTTTTAGTGCTGCTGTTCAGAAGGGTGGCCTTCTTTTTTAGTCTTCTCTGAGCTTCTCTTTCGGCTGTGACTTCTCTGTTCATGAAAACATTACTGGTGACCTCTATCAGCTGAGTGATATGCATTCCAGCATAGCCCTCCAACTTCTGGAGTTTTCTTCTGATATCTGGGGCAGCCTGTGCCACAAAAGAGGTATTTGCCATCTGTTGACTTTCTGGTGTCTCGGGGTCAAATGGGGTGTATACACAGTATGCTTCACATAATCTTTCATAGTAGTCTCTGGGAGACTCCCCAGGGTGCTGTGTGACTGATGATATTTTAGCCATGTTCATGGGCTTTCTGGCTCCAGCTTGGACTCCCTGGAGGAGGGCTTCCTGGTATTGTCTTGAGGCCTGTCCTTCTTCTGTGGTGAAATCCCATGTTGGGTGTTCTTCAGGTGTGGCAGCTTGAGCCCAGACAACAGGGTCATTAATCCCCAGAGGTGCATGATCTAGGTACTGTTGCATTTCTCTCCTTCTTCTTCTTTCTTCTGTATTAAACAGAGTACGAAGTAACTGTTGACAATCTTCCCAAGTCAGTCAGTGGGTCTGGAAGAGGGACTCCATCAAGTCGACCACTGTTTGTGGCTTTTCAGTGTATGATGGAGTGTTGTGTTTCCAATTGAAGAGGTCGGTTGTAGATAAAGTTTGATAATACATCATGGAACAGCTGGGCTGGACTCTTCTGTCCTCATTCTGTCTTTCAGGCTCTCTCCTCTCCCTTACAAGTTTTTGGACAGCTTGAGGTCTGGGTCTGGGGCGCAGTCTGGCTGCTGGCCCTTGTGGGGTAGGATTCTCCAGCTCAAGAGGGGTGGGAAGATGGGTGGTGCTGACTGCAGTGGTGGTTGCAGTGGTGCCCACTGCCAAGGCTACTGAGGCCTTGGCAACTGTGGCTGCAGGGGAGAGACAGATGGGGGAGGAGTTTCAAGCTCAGGAGGAGTGGGGAGGAAGCTTGGAGAGTCATAAAGAGGTGGAAAGACAATATCATCCTCCGCGTTTCCTTTAAATATTAAAGGAGCGGTGGGCCGCTTCTTTGGCTCCCTGGGTGAGCCTCTGGATAAAGTGGCTAAAACATTTGCCTGGATCTGTTTGCTAATGATGAATAGCAACCAAGGTGGGGGGTTTCGGGCAATTTCAAGCCAGGAGTCGATGTATGGAAATTGTTCAGTGTGGCCTGGGTTCCCAGTGACTACTAGCCAAACCTGCTGCACTATTTGAGCATCTAATGTCCCTTCTGATGGCCATCCTACATTGAATGTGGGCCATTCTAGTTCACAAAAGGTCCTTAACTTCCTCGGTGTTATTTTCACCCTGTAATCACCTGAAAATCCCTTTTTAAAATTTTGAGCATGATCTCTAAAATCTAAATTGGTTAAAAAAATCACAAACTCAAACTCTACTGGCAAGCCTGGCCAAGCTGCACATTCAAACACACACACACACACACACACACACACACACACACACACACCAAAGTCTATTACATTCCCTCCTGCAAAATTCTCTACCTGTGAGACCTGTTAAGGCCTCCAGGGATTGATCAGGTCCCCCTTGTACTCTTTTGGGTGGGTCTGACTTCTTTGGGGCCCTGGTCTTACCAGTTCTGATGTCAGGCCCAGGTCCTCACCTACCAGGTGTCTTTGAGTCTGGCGGGAACAATGAAGCAGGGCTGGCCCCAGGCAACTGAGAAGGAGACTACCAAAATTCAGTCAGGGCACACCTTCTCCCTTGCAATCCCTCACTCTGTCACTGCCTCACTGTTTTCCCAAACTGGTGGCAACAATAGGCCAGCGTGGTAGGGTTTCCTGGTCTGGGAACCAAGTATGTTAGGGAACCAGGCTGGAACACTGGCGGAAAAACCAAGAGGCACTCAGAGATCTTGGTGGATTGGAGATTTATTTAACACCAGTGGGCCCAGAGGAGACTGTTTCTCCAAAGGTCTGAGCCCGGAATGCAATTGGGGAGGGTAATTTACAGTTGTCAGCTTCCATATCTGTGGGGGTTTTCACATGCACAGCAAACAAAGGAAGAAGAACCCAGAGGAGGTGTCTCTAAGCTAGAGACCAGAGTCTATTTTAGCCCCATTGGCCATCTTTGGCATACTTTATTTACTTCTCCAACAAAATAAGATAAAATATGTGCATTCTGTTGTTTTTGGATGTAATATTATATATATATATATATATATATATATATATATATATGTTATGTCTATCATATGTAATGTATTGTTCAATACCATTTTTTCCTTATTGATTTTCTGTCTGGATTATCTATGCATTGATGTAGGTGGAAAGTTAATTTCCCTGTCTTCTGTTAATATCTGCTTTATGTTTGTTCTTGTTCTTGTGTCAGGTTCATAGTTGTTTACAATCTTTTATGCTCTTGTTGAATTAATATTTTTTATCATTATATAATAAATTTCTTTTCCTGTTGTTACAGGCTTTCCTTTAAAGCGTATTTTTTTCTGACATAAGTATTGCTACCTCAGCTATATTTTTGCTTACGTTTACATGTTATGTTTTTCCATTTGTTAAAATTTCAGTCTGTATGTGTATTTATGCCTCAAATAAATCTCTTGTAGGCAGTATACAGATAGGTCTATTTTTTTAACCAATTTAGTCACCTTATGTCTTTTTATTGATCATTTAGTCCACTTACATTTAAGGTAATTATTGATAGTTATGTACTTATTGTCATTTTGTTATTTTTGTTTATATCTTTTGAGTTTCTTTCTTCTTTTTTCTCTTCCCTTGTTGTTTGATGATTTTCTTTAGTGTTAATCTGGGATCCCTTTCTCTTTATTAGTATTTTTTTTATATATTGTAAGTTTTTGATCTGTGGTTACCATCAGGTTCATATATGATATATTATGTGTATGGTCATTTATGTAGTTCATGGTCACTTAAATTTGAAGAAATTTTATAAGCACTAAATTTTTACTACCCCTTCTACATACATTTTATATATTGTATGTCATGTAGTGTGTGTGTGTGTGTGTGTGTGTATTTCACATTTTTAAAATTATGAGTGTTTTGCCTTTTTAAAATATATAATTGATTTTACTATTTATGTTTTAACCTTTATACTGTCTTCCTACGTGATTACTACTTTTATTATGTGATTGCTTCAACTTGAAAATTTTAATTTTTATAGTTTATTACATCTAGTTATGGCCTTTTCGTTCCATTCAAACAATTTTATTTACATTTCTTAAATACCAGGTCTAGTGGTGATGAAATGCTAACTTTTGCTTGTCTGGGAACCTATTTCTCCCTCAATTCTGAATGATAATCTTGCTTGGTGGACTATTTTTGTTCTAGGTTTTTGTTTGTTTTGTTTTATTTTTTTTAACATTTTAAGTATATTATGACTTTCCCTTCTGTCCTGCTAAGTATCTTCTAAAAACAAAACAAAACAAAACAAAAAACAAAAACACAAAACAAAACAACAAAAACCAGATAATAGCCTTATGTTATTCTGCTTGTATATAACTGTTTTCTTTTCTACTGCTGTTTTTAAATTTTTCTTTTCATAATTACTTTTTGTCATATTAATTATTATGTATCTTGACTTGGACCTCCTTTGGTTCATCTTATTATAGGTTCACTGTGCTTCCTGGACCTTGACGCCTGTTTCCTTCTTATGATTAGGGAAAGTTCTAGCTATTATTTCTTCAAATAAGTTTTCTGCCCCATTTCTTTCTTTTCTTCTATGATCCCTATCGTGCGAGTGGTATTATGCTTAATGATATCACAGAATTCTCTTAACCTATTGTATTATTATTATTGTTATTGTTATTGTTATTATTATTATTATTTACTTTGGTGTCAGGCTTGATTTATTTCCATTATTCTGTTTTTCACATCACTGACCTGTTCTGCATTCGGTAATCTACTACTGATTCCCTTTACTGTATTTTTTATTTCACTTGTTGCATTATCCAGACCCTATATATATATTTTTTTTTCTATCTCTGTGTTGTTCTCAATGAGTTCATCTACTTTTTTCTCAAGTCCAGTGAGTATCGTTTTCCATTACTTTATTTATCAGACATATTGTTGGGATGCCTGCGTGCCTCAGTCGGTTAAGCATCTGACATGTGGTTTTGGCTCAGGTCATGATCTCACGGTTTTGTGAGTTCAAGCCCCACATCAGGCTCCATGCTGATAGTGCGTAGCCTGCTTGGGATTCTCTGTCTCCCTCTCTCCCTGCTCCTCCCCCACTTCTGCTATATCTGTCTCTCTCAAAATAAATAAACTTAAAAAAAAAAGACCCATTGCTGTCTCCACTTCATTTATCTTTTTTACTTTTTTTTTTCTTTTTTCTTGTTCATTTGGGACATATTTCTCTGTGTCCTCATTTTGATTCTTTGTGTTTGTTTCTATGTATTAAATAGGTCAGGTATATTCCCTGGTTTTGAATGTAGTGGTCATGTGTAGAAGATGTCCTGGACTGTCTTATAAAGCATTTCCCTGGTCACTAGAACCAAGTGCTCCAGGGGTGCCCACTGTGAGGACAGCATTCAGTCTCCTGTTATAGCTGAGCTGAAATTGCCTTCAGCTCAGCTCTCTGCAATGACTAACTTTGCTTCTGTGGGTGCAGTGGGCATTTCTTCATCCCTGAACCGATGAGGGACATGAATGAGGCCGCTGTGGGCTTGCTGGTGAGGAGGGCTGTCAGTTAGCCTAGCTGTAAGCAACTAGTCACAGTTGTGACAGCACCAAATGGCAGGTCTTTCTCCCTGCACAGCCTGCTAAGACACAAGGTTGTTAGAACTGCAAGCATGGTGGTGTGTGGGGATATCTCCACCCGCTCCCCAGGGCAGGAGTCATTTTAGAAAAATGCATACCAAGGTGAGAGGTTTGTATGATGCAGGTCTTCAAGGGAATACCAAGACAGGGTGCACAGTTATAACAAGTTTGATGGAGAGTGCTATTGCTGGATCCTTCAAGCCTCTAGGTATCTTGGCCATGTGAGGGGAAAATATATGGAACCTGCTAGCACTTTTGTTCCTGGAGAAATCTAAAGGTCCTTGCCCCCCCCCCTCCACACACACACATTCTAAGATTAGTCAATAAATCATCACCATACCAGTTTTCAAACTGCTATTTCTATGCTGTGTCTTGGGCTGAGTTATTTAGTGTTCTGACTCATGGTTATTTAGCGTTCCACTGAGTTATTTAGTGTTCCACTCAAAGTGTGGAATTCATTGGCTATTACCCATCAGCTACCCTAGAGTTTAGCCAGCTAATTTTCAAGCCCCTAACTTGAAGCCCCACTGGTTTTGAAAGTGAAAAGTTATGGGGACACTTCTTCCCAATGCAGGTCTCCAGGACCAGGGGTGCCTGGTGTGGAGTCTGATCCTCTTGCTTCTTTATGCTTGTGATATTGCTTTCCTTTCCTTTCTTTCTTTCTTTCTTTCTTTCTTTCTTTCTTTCTTTCTTCTTTCTTTCTTTCTTTTCTTAATTTCATTGAAGTTCCTAACCAAGTCTTTTCCTATCTTTCCCTTTTTGATGTGGTTTTCTCTCTATGAGTAACTGTGGAATATTTTTCTTCCAGTTGTATCCATGTTGTTTTCTGAGATAGTTGCACAGATGTAGCTATTACCTCACTGTGTCCATGGTAGGAGGCAAGCTCCAGATACTGCTATTCCATTATCCTCTTACATTTCTCTAAACTTGCTACTTCTAATGCCAAAGTCAAGAAATCTGTGTTCAGTTTGAGTCCCAGACATTGATTCTTATTTTATTTACAAGAAAATTTTATAATGTTATAGATTTCAGAGAAAACTTAATTCTGAAGGAAAAAAAATGTTAACTTTTTTCTAACTTAATAATGTCACAATGACATTTATAAGTAAAGAAACTTGCATTGGAATACTAGAAAATCATACATGAAAAGTTCTCTTTATATAAAGCCACAATCACCTTGGTTTCCTGAAACCACACAACATCATGTTGGTATTTTGTGGGAGATACAGGTGAGAAGCATCAAAGGAAAAGACTTTAAAAGGGAAGGGAAGGAGAAAGTGCAAGGCCTTAGGACATGTTTACACAGCTGAACAACACTGAGGCTCATAAGGAACATCTAGAGCCATTAACATTGGCCACGGCCGGATCCTCCTTCACACCTGACCCTTCCTGGTGTTATAGAAACCAATTACCTTGAAATTCAACCTTGAAAAGCTAAACCATTAGATTCATTAATACACTTGCTTAGCTGACTTTAAGCATGTAGTCTTTAGCAATTATCCTAATAAAACAAAGCTTCATTCTGGAGTCGGGGCCTCATTCCTACTCGAGAATGAGGACCTTCACTTAACCGCACTTTGTAGACTCATCTTTTGCCTCTCTGTCCATACTCCCTGCAACAGTATTTCAAATTGGTTTTCAACTGTATCTTTTCCCATGCTATACATATATCCTTTTCACAGCTGGGGAGCAGTATTCAAGCACTAAAATGTCACACATTTTCCCATAAACTTCCTGAGAGCTGCCACCACTTCCTTGTTCCTCAGGCTGTAGATGAGGGGGTTCAACATGGGGGTTAGGATATTGCTGAACACAGAAAGAGCTTGGTCCTGCTCTGCACTATGGGAGGAAGTGAAAGTCATATAGATAAATATGTTTGGGCCAAAGAAGAGACTCACCACAGTTAGATGGGAAGAACAAGTGGCCAGAGTTTTTTTCCTGCCTTTGACAGAGTTCATACGGAAGACAGTGAGGAAGATGAGAGTATAGGAAACTGTGATGAGACTGAAAGGTACAACAAGCAACACAATGCTTGTCACCACCACCACTAACTGGTACACTGAAGTGTCTTCACAGGAGAGCTTAATGAGGACTGGGACCTCACAGAAGAAGTGGTGGATCTCCCGTGACCCACAGATAGGAAAATGCATAGGGTACACTGTATGGATAAATGAACTTATAGAGCCTCCAATCCAACAACCTAAAACCATGTGCATACAGAACCTGGGGCTCATAATAATGGGATAACGCAATGGGTTGCAGACAGCCACATAGCGGTCATAAGCCATGAGAGTCAAGATGAGGCATTCTGACATTCCCAACATCAGGAAGAAGAAACTCTGTGTTCCACAGCCAATCCATGATATGGTTCTTTTCCCAGTAAAATAGTTAGAAGCCATCTTTGGAACAATGGTGGAAGTTAATGTCAAGTCAATGAGGGAGAGTTGACTGAGGAGAATGTACATGGGCGTATGAAGTCGAGAGTCTCCCCAAATTAAGACAATCAGAAGTATGTTTCCCAGGAAGGCAAGAATGTAGACAAAGATGATCATAAAGTTGAGGACAATAGAATGCTGAAATTCAGGAAAGAGTCCCACAAGGATGAAATCGGTTATTGAGGATTTGTTTCCACCCACCATGCCCCTAAAACAAACGTAAAAGGGCTGGGGGACAAATCAAATGGATTAGAACAGCTGACATTCAGTACAAGTCTGATATCAATATGTGGATATAAAATTTTATATCTTTTTCTCTACCTTTAGTATTTCATAATATTTACTATCAGAGATATTTTACTATTCATTGCTGAGCAATTGCTTAAATATTTCTTAAATAGATAAATTACAAGAAAATAATCAACTTCAGTGCCTTTAGTCTCTGTTGAGTGTATTTTTTTCTTTTTTTTTCTTTTTCTCTTTTGTTTCTTGTTTTCTTTCTTTCTTGCTTGCTTGTTTCCTTTCCTTCTTTTGACTAGAGAATCTTCTAAATCTATGGATATATTTTCTACAAATATGAACCTAAAATTTTATATGTTACATCTGATAGTTATGGACCCTAGTTACTAACTCTTGTATATTTAGAAGAAAAAAGAAAGAAAAATCAAATTAATTCACTCAATTTCACTTTAAAATTACAAATAAATTATTTAACAAAATATTAATGAGATATCATATTAATTTATTTTGGCTAGTTATCATGTCATACATATAGGTGTGAAAATTGCCAGACTTTTGACCTTCTTGGAAGTCATAAATTATAATTTATTATAATAAATAATAATTATTATTTATTCAAAATTAATATAAATGTATTTACTTATATAATCATAATATATAAGTTAAATTCTTATAAATTATATAATTATTATTGGTTATATAATTTTAAATATATTTTAAATATAATTGATTCTAATTATTATTGATAAAATAACTTAAAAAGAGTATGTGTCCAATAAATATTTATTAACCACAAGGTTGAACAAAGTCCATGGAATTCAGCAGGACCCCTTTCCAAGCAGAATGTATGACAAATACCCTCAATACAGTTGCATTCCTGGTGAGAGCTAAAGTTGTTTCCCTCCATGAAACCTTACCGAAAGTAGAGTAAGACACTCCAATCTAAATAAAACAAAGTTGTGCATGTGGAAGTTCCATGTGCATCAGTGTTTCCCAGCAGATGGTGTTGATGAAGCACTCACAACAAAACACCTGGAAATCCTGATCTCCATTATTAGAGAAGGAAACTTAGGATGGTTCTTTTCTGTATGTGGATGTTTAGATTACTTTTGTGACAAAAATGTGTTAGTTGTTCACTTAGTCATAAATCTGCTGAAATATAAAATAAGCTAATTATTAATCGTTTTCCATCCTTAATGAGCCTAATCACTAATATTGCTAAAATTATGTTTATATTATTTCAGGAAAGTGACAAACTATTTCTTGGAAAATCTGCACCATTTATTTAGTTTTCATTCTAACTTTATTATTTTTTTCAATATATATTCAATATTATATTCAAATGTTGAAAAGGAGGCCACCATGAATTAGGACATGGTCTGTATCTTCAATAAACTATGAGTTTAAATATAGAATTATTTATAACAACAAGTCACCAAAAAGTAAAATATATGGCTCTTGTAGGGTGATATATCAACACATAGAAAGATCTAAGATGAGGATGGAGAATGATGTAACATGTAATTTAAGCTTTATCCTGTAATTGAACCTTAGGATCCAGCAACTTGTGTAATTTTAAAGGCTGAGGAAATGGTTTGTTTGTTCTGACAAAACTTACGTTGCATAAGTGAATGAAAAAAATTAAAATCCTTACACAAATTATTCAAATAAGTTTGAACTGTATAAACTGTAAGTTTTCATTTTTTTCATTCTTTAATTACCTCATGGAACTCTTGTGTGTATATTTATATTATGATGCCTGGCGCCGTCTATCGTATTCTTCACTGAGCTGAAAAACTCATCCCTGTCGGCATTTCGTGTTGAATTCATCTGTCTGCTAAAAACATCTTCCCTTTTTTCTATAATAAATATAATAAAAGGACCTCTGTGATTAGGTGTGTGTGAGGCATGACACATTCCAAGTGCTCAAAATTTATCTACTGTTATTATAAAGATCAGCAGCATTGAAGCAGCCCTGTTTTGCGATTTATTTTGGATCTGTACTCCAACCTTAAATTATACAAGCCAGATAATTCTTCATGGTTATGAGTAAATAGCTTCATAAATTTTAGAACGCTAGTGGCAAAGGATATAAACATACAGATAATACAGTAAAAGATGCAATATTTAGTGATTTTGGAACCAAATATTGAGTAAAGAAAAATAATCCACATGTGTTTCATCCATTGTTACTTAGTTTTTTATGTAACATTTTGTAAATTCTTTTCAATGAATAACTAGCTCCCTGGAAGTGGGGAGCAAAACTATTGGTTGTGTGTGAGGAATAAAAAAATATGACTCATAGTACAACCAGACTACAGACAATAATTTTTTGAATAGACAAATTTACTGTCATTTACTAAAATTTTTGAATTATTTATTAAATTTTCCCACAATAATAAAACAATTTTATTAATTTAACTCAATTGAATAACTTTATTGATAGACAACTTAATATATTTTCATTATTTCTTTAATATATAAGATCAATCTACTCAAAATGAGGAGTGAAATATTACATTAACTATAAGGTTTTACTGACCTTTCAAAAAGTCTTGTAAATTATGAACATTTATGTCATTTTAGGAACATAGCATGCCCTTATTGTTAGCATGATTTGAAGTTATGTCTATATAGATATGTATAAGGAAAATTAAAATGAAATCATTACTCAGTAAATAAAGAGTTTTTATAAAAAAATTAGGATAAATTCAAGAGATTATCAATATATTAACTTGGTTACTGAGTGTAGGCACATCTTTGAATATATCAGCTTTGAGTCTAAAATTGTAGCAATTCTCATTCTTAAATGTTTTACTTAACATCATGAGTGATGCCTGAACCATATTATGTCAGGTTTCATCATACAAGATTATTTATAACACAATAATATAATTAATATCATTCAGGCAGTCAAACACAAATTTTATAATTCCATACAGCTTTATCTTAGACCTGAATCCTGAGTACTACGAAGTACTCATTTAAGACTGTCACAGATATTTTTCCTTTTACAAGTACAATCACCAAAGTCTGACATCTGTGAAAATTAACAATAAGTATAAAAATTCCCTACAGAATTTTAATTACCAGTTATGGTTCAAAATCTTTTTTTTCCCTGCCAGTTTAATATCTACTTCAAATTCTACTTATCTCCAGACACTTCTGCTTCTTGGATTGCTGACAACTTTTAGATATTCCATGATCAATTGTATCTTCTCACTATGGATCATTTAGCTATTGTTTTGTGTAAAAAAATAAATGGAATTTCCTTCATGTTGATAGAGAGATATACATTTTGGGAATAAGCCCAGTGACTATGATTCTACAATACTATGTATATTAAATACTGGTTGGTATATAAGCTAAGTTGTAACTTGGTAGATTGCTTAGTAATATGTCATCACATTCTCCAGAACTTTGTAGTGAATGGCCTAAGGGAACACAGTCCCCAGACTTTAATTAACTTTGATTACAGAAAATAATAGTGAACCCAACCCCGTGCTCTTCTACTGACTCACTAAAGCCAGAAGGTATGCCCATGCTCTGAATTCTCCTGCTTCTTTTTTTCTAATATCAAGAGAAAGGCACATATTGGAAGTCCTAGAAAAACCATTAGGCAAGAAAAGATATAAAATTCATCTTAATTAAAAAATAAGAAATAAAGCTGACACTCTTCAACTAATAAACATATTTACTAAAGTTGCAGGGTACAAAGTCAACATACAAAAATCTGTTGTGTTATATAGACTAACAACAAACAATTTGAATGAGAAATTATAAAACTGATCACATTCACAATTGCATCAAAAAGAATAAAATACCTAGGTACAAATTTAACAAAGGAGATGAAAGATCTGTATGTAGAAAACTATGAGACATTCATGAAAAAAAATGAAAACGTTCAAATAAATGGAAAGATATTATTTTATGGATTAAAAAATTAAAATTGTTAAAATATGCACACCCCCAAAGCAATCTACACAGTAAACATAATCCATATCAAGACCTACAAATAGCCAACAGACATAAAAAAATGCTCAACAGCACTAATCATCAGAGAAATGTAAATCAAAACCAGAGTGAGATATTATTGTTAGAATGTCTGTCATAAAAAAAAAAAGAAAGAAAGAAAGAAAGCAAAAAAGAAAAAAAAGAAAGTATATCCATATTTGGTTGGGTTTTGGAGAAAAGGGTGCTTTCTGCATTGTTAATGGGAATGTAAATTGGTCCAACAACTATGGAAAACACTACCAAGATTTCTCAAAAAAATTGAAATACCATATGATCCCACAATTCTACTTTTAGATATGAAACAAAGATAATAAAAAACCCACTATTGTTTTAAAAAATATATGCACCCCCTTGTTCATTGTAGCATGGTTACAATAACCAAGATATGGAAAAAAAAATGTGTCTATTAATGGGTAAATGGATATATATATATATATATATATATATATATATATATAATGAAGTGCTACTCAGCCATAAAAGAAGAAAAAAAAATCTTCCCACTTGTGATAACATGTATGGATCTTTTTATAGACGAGTTATTTATTTTACAGTTGGGAGTCTATACTGCCTAATCCCATTTCAGTATTTTATTAATCCCTCCAATTTTTCCTCTCTGTCAGCTTGTTTTCTTTATTTTTGAGTCTTTTTATGTTTTTGGTCTTTTTTTTTTTTGCTCATTTGTTTTGATTTTTAGCTTCCACATATAGTTGAAATTATATGGCATTTGTCTTTTTCTGTCTAGCTTATTTCACTTAGCATAATAAACCGTAGGCTTTATTCTTACAAATGCAAGATCTTTTATTCTTTGTATTCTTACAAATGCAAGATCTCATTCTTATTTATGAGAATGCAAGATCTTTGTATTCTATTTATCTATCTATATATCTAATCTATCTTTCTAGTTAGTTCTTATTAGTTAATATTATAATATAATATTGGTTTCAGGAGTAGAATTTAGTGATTCATCACTTACAGGTAGCACCCGGTGCTCAAAACAAAAAGTGCCCTCCTTAACACACACCACCCACCTAGCCCATCCTCCACTCACCATCTCTCCATGAACCCTCAGTTTGTTCTTTACAGTTAAGAGTCACTTATGTTTTGTATTCCTCTCTCTTTTGCCCCTGTCTCCTATGTTCATCTGCTTTGTATCTTAAATTCTACATATGAGTGAAATCATATGGCAGTTGTCTTTGTCTGACTTAATTAATTTAGCATAATGCACACTAACTCCATCTACTTCTTTGCAAATGGCAATATTACATTCAGTTTGAGAGCTGAGTAATATTCAATTGTGTGTGTAATATATATACTATGATATATATGCTATATTGTAATATAAACTATATTATCTTTGTGTCATATATATATATATATATACACCATATATATACCATATTTTCTTTATTCATTGGTCAATAGATATTTGGGCACTTTCTATAATTTGACTATTGTTAATAATGCTGCTTTAAACATCAGGGTGCATTTGCCCCTTCAAATCAGCATTTTATATCCTTTGGGTAAATACCTAGTAGTGAAATTACTGGGTTGTAGAGTACTTCTATTTTTAACTTTTTCAGGAATCTCCATGCTGTTTTCTACAGTGGCTTGAAGAGTTAGTATTCCCAAAAAGAGTGTAAGAAAGTTCCCCTTTTTCCATGTCCTCACTGGCATCTGTTCTTTCTTGTGTTGTCAGTTTTAGCCATTCTGATGGGTAAGAAAGAGGTGGTATATCATTGAGGTTTTGATTTATATTTCTTTGAGAATCTTTTCTTGTGTCTGTTAGCCATCTGGATGTCTTCTCTGGATTATTCTTGCATTCTTAGAACATATTCCACTCAACCATGATGAATGACCCTTGTAATCTGTTGGTGAATTGCAGATATTTTGTTGAAGATTTTTCATTTATGTTCATTAGATGTATGTTTTTCTTTTAATGTTAATATTGTCTTGCTTTTTAAATCAGGTTAATGCTGACTGAGTAAAATATATTTTCTCATCTATTTTTTGGGATAGTTTGAGGAGAACAGTTATTAGCTCATTAAAATATTTGGTAGAATTTGTGATTTCTTCTGGTCTTGGACTAGTGTTTGTTGGGAATTTTAAATTATTGATTCAATTTTATTACCAGTATTTACTGTATTCAAATTGTCTATTTCTTCTTGATTTACCTCTGAGTTATTGTACATTTCTAGAAATTTATCCTTGGTCTAGCTTGTCCAATTTATTGGCATACAATTTTTCACAATAATGGCTTCTGTGTGTGTGTGTGTGTGTGTGTGTGTGTGTGTGTGTTCTTTTCTGTTACTTTCATTTTCTTTCACTGTTTTTCCCTGAGATTGATTATTGACTTTACTGTGACTTTACTGTTAATGCTTGGATTCTGTTCTCTTTATTATTTTTATATTTAATTTTATTTTTCATTTTTTATTTATTTTGAGAGAAAGAAAGCAGGGAAGAGACAGAGAGAGAGAGGAAGAGAGAGGGAGAGACAGGAAAAGAATCTCCAGCTGACTCCATGTTGTCAGCACAGAGCCCAGTGTGTGGCTCAAACCTGTGAACCATGATCATGACCTGAGCCAAAACAAGAGTTGGGCGCTTAACTGACTGAGCCAGCTGGGCACCCCTGTTCTCTTTATTTTTTGTGTATCTATTATTGGTTTCTAGTTTTGGTTAGCATGAAGTTAATAGATAATATCCTCAATATATAGATGACTATATTAAGTTGATAGTCATTTAAATTGGCTCACATTCTAAAATAACTTCATTTTTACTAACTCTCTCATTGAATTATGTAGGTTTTCATATTTTATTTCTTTTTATTTTGTGAGGCTTCTCGTTTTTTTAGATATAATTGATTTTATAAATTTTGTCTTTCAAATTTTTTCAAAGTTCATTTATTTACTTTGAGAGAGAGAGAGACAGAGAATAGTGGAGGGGCAAAGAGGGAGAGAGAGAATCCCAAGCAGATTCTGTGCTATCAGCACAGAGCCCAGTGCAGGGCTTGAACTTACAAACCATGAAATCAGACCTGAGAAAAGATCAAGAGTTAGAGGCTTGGGGGGCCTGGGTGGCTCAGTTGGTTAAATGTCCAACTTTAGCTCAAGCCATGATTTCATGGTTCATGCGTTTGAGCCCTCCATGAGGTTCTGGGCTGACAAGCTCAGAGCCTGGAGCCTGCTTGGGATTCTGTGTCTGCCCCTGTCTCTCTGCCCCTCCCCAGCTTGTGCTTTCTATCTCACAAAAATAAATCAATATCAAAAATTAAAAAAAAAAAGAAGATGGTGGCGTAGGAGGATGCTGGGCTCACCACATCCTGCTGATCACTTAGACTCCACCCACACCTGCCTAAATAACCCAGAAAACCTCCAGAAGACTAGCAGAATGGATTCTCCAGAGCCAAGCATAGATGAGACGCCCACGGAAGAGGTAGGAAGGGCAGAGAGGTGGTGCACACTACACGGACTGGCAGGAGGGAGCTGGGGCAGAGAGGCAGCCTGCCAGCAAAGCAGAGCCCCCTAGTCTGGCTTGCAAAAGCAGAGGGGTCAGACAGAGTGTGTTCTGACAGCAAAAGGGACTTAACATCTGGAATGTTATAAGTTAACACCTCTGCTTGGAGAGAGAGGGAGGGCTGGAGGACAATGGGAGGGAGAGTTGTTGAACCCCAGATGACAGAGTTCAGCTTGGTGGGGGAAAAAAGGTGCTCACCAGAGCCATCTTCCTTGCCATTCCCTCAGCCAAAATACCAAAGGGAACCAGTTCCTGCCAGGGAACTTGCTTGCACCAGGCAAACACCCAACACTGTACTTCTGCAGATCCATCCCTCTGGCAGCAGATCTGACTCCTGGTGCTGCAGGACAACACCCGAAAGGATCTCTGAAGGAAAAGCAAGCTGAGCCTGTCCTTCCCGCCCTTGTGCACCTTGCCGATCAACCCCAGCTAATACGCCAGATCCCCAGTACCACAAGCCTGGCAGTGTGCAAGTAGCCCAGAGAGGCCACCAGACCCCACAGTGAATTCTGCCCCTAGGAGAGGGGAAGAGAAGGTACACACCAGTCTGACTGTGGCCCCAGGTGAGCTGGGGGCAGATATCAAGTCTGACTGTGGCCCCGCCCACCAATGCAAGTTATTCAAGACATCACAGGGGAACCGCTCTGCAGTTCCGCACCACTCCAGGGAATATCCAAAAGGACCAAACGGGAGAATTCCCCTCAAAAGAAACTCCAGCCTGACGCTGGAGTTTCTTTTGAGGGGAATTCTCCCGTTTGGTCATCCAAAATCTATAAAGAGCTCACCAAACTCCACACCCAAAAAACAAATAACCCAGTGAAGAAATGGGCAGAAAACATGAATAGACACTTCTCTAAAGAAGACATCCAGATGGCCAACAGGCACATGAAAAGATGTTCAACGTCGCTCCTTATCAGGGAAATACAAATCAAAACCACACTCAGATATCACCTCACGCCAGTCAGAGTGGCCAAAATGAACAAATCAGGAGACTATAGATGCTGGAGAGGATGTGGAGAAACGGGAACCCTCTTGCACTGTTGGTGGGAATGCAAATTGGTGCAGCCACTCTGGAAAGCAGTGTGGAGGTTCCTCAGAAAATTAAAAATAGACCTACCCTATGACCCAGCAATAGCACTGCTAGGAATTTACCCAAGGGATACAGGAGTACTGATGCATAGGGGCACTTGTACCCCAATGTTTATAGCAGCACTCTCAACAATAGCCAAATTATGGAAAGAGCCTAAATGTCCATCAACTGATGAATGGATAAAGAAATTGTGGTTTATATACACAATGGAATACTACGTGGCAATGAGAAAGAATGAAATATGGCCTTTTGTAGCAACGTGGATGGAACTGGAGAGTGTGATGCTAAGTGAAATAAGCCATACAGAGAAAGACGGATACCATATGTTTTCACTCTTATGTGGATCCTGAGAAACGTAACAGAAACCCATGGAGGAGGGGAAGGAAAAAAAAAAAAAAAGAGGTCAGAGTGGGAGGTAGCCAAAGCATAAGAGACTCTTAAAAACTGAGAACAAACTGAGGGTTGATGGGGGGTGGGAGGGAGGGGATGGTGGGTGATGGGTATTGAGGAGGACACCTTTTGGGATGAGAACTGGGTGTTGTATGCATACCAATTTGACAATAAACTTCATATATAAAAAAAAAAAAAAAAAAAAAAAAAAGAAACTCCAGGAAATAGCGACAGCTAACGAACTGATCAAAAAAAGATTTAAACTATATAACAGAAAGTGAATTTAAAATAATACTCATAAAATTAAACACTGGGCTTGAAAATAGTAAAGAGGACAGCAGATAATCTATTGCTACAGAGATCAAGGGACTAAGAAACAGCCAGGAGGAGCTAAAAAATGTTATTAATGAGTTGCAAAATAAAATGGAGACAACCACAGCTCGGATTGAAGAGGCAGAGGAGAGAATAGGTGAACTAGAAAAAATTATGGAAAAAGAAGAAGCTGAGGAAAAGAGAGATAAAAAAAAATCCAGGAGTATGAGGGGAAAATTAGAGAACTAAGTGATGCACTAAAGACAAATAATATATGCATAATTGATATCCCAGAGGAGGAAGAGAGAGGGAAAGGTGCTGAAGGGGTACTTGAAGAAATAATAGCTGAGAACTTCCCTGAACTGGGGAAGGAAAAAGGAATTGAAATCCAAGAGGCACAAAGAACTCCCTTCAGACGTAACTTGAATCGATCTTCTGCACGACATATCATAGTGAAACTGGCAAAATACAAGGATAAAGAGAAAATTCTTGAAAGCAGCTAGGGTTAAATGTGCTCTAACAAATAAAGGGAGACCAATAAGACTTGTGACAGATCTCTCTACTAAAACTTGACAAGCCAGAAAGGACTGGCAGGAAATCTTCAATGTGATGAACAGAAAAAATATGCAGCCAAGAATCTTTATCCAGCAAAACTGTCATTTAGAATAGAAGGAGAGATAAAGGTCTTCCCACACAAACAAAAACAGAAGGAATTCATCACCACTAAACCAGCTCTATAATAGATCCTAAGGGGGATCCTGTGAGACAAAGTACAAGAGACATCACTACAAACATGAAACCTACGGACATCACAATGACTCTAAACCCTTATCTTTCTATAATAACACAGTGTAAATGGAATAAATGCGCCAACCAAAAGACATAGGGTATCAGAATGGATAAAAAAAACAAGACCCATCTATTTGCTGTCTACAAGAGACTCATTTTAGACCTAAGTGCAACTTCCCATTGAAAGCGTGGGAATGCAGAACTATCTATCATGCTACTGGAAGTCAAAAGAAAGCTGGAGTAGCCATACTTATATCAGACAAACTAGACTTTAAATTAAAGGCTGTAACAAGAGATGAAGAAGGGCATTATATAATAATTACAGGGTCTATCCATCAGGAAGAGCTAACAATTATAAATGTCTATGCGCCGAATACAGGAGCCCCCAAATATATAAAACAATTACTCACAAACATAAGCAACCTTATTGATAAGAATGTGGTAATTGCAGGGGACTTTAATACTCCACTTACAACAATGGATAGATCATCTAGACACACGGTCAATAAAGAAACAAGGGCCCTGAATGATACATTGGATCAGATGGACTTGACAGATACATTTAGAACTCTGCATCCCAAAGCAACAGAATATACTTTCTTCCTGAGTGCACATGGAACATTCTCCAAGATAGATCACATACTGGGTCACAAAACACACCTTCATAAGTATACAAGAATTGAAATCATACCATGCATACTTTCAGACCACAATGCTATGAAGCTTGAAATCAACCACAGGAAAAAGTCTGGAAAACCTCCAAAAGCATGGAGGTTAAAGAACACCCTACTAAAGAATGAATGGGTCAACCGGGCAATTAGAGAAGAAATTAAAAAATATATATGGAAACAAACGGAAATGAAAATACAACAATCCAAATGCTGTGGGATGCAGTGAAGGCAGTCCTGAGAGGAAAATACATTGCAATCCAGGCCTATCTCAAGAAACAAGAAAAATCCCAAATTCAAAATCTAACAGCACACCTAAAGGAAATAGAAACAGAACAGCAAAGACAGCCTAAGCCTAACAGAAGAAGAGAAACAATAAAGATCAGAGCAGAAATAAACACTATAGAATCTAAAAAAAACTGTAGAGCAGATCAATGAAACCAAGAGTTGTTTTTTTTTTAAGTAAACAAAATTGATAACCCTCTAGCCAGTCTTCTCAAAAAGAAAAGGGAGATGACCCAAATAGATAAAATCATGAAAGAAAATGGAATTATTACAACCAATCCCTCAGAGATACAAACAATTATCAGGGAATACTATAATAATTATATACCAACAAACTGGACAACCTGGAAGAAATGGACAAATTCCTAAACACCCACACACTTCCAAAACTCAACCAGAAGGAAATAGAAAGCTTGAACAGACCTGTAACCAGCGAAGAAATTGAATCAGTTTTCAAAAATCTCCCAACACATAAGAGTCCAGGACCAGATGGCTTCCCAGGGGAGTTCTACCAGACGTTTAAAGCAGAGATAATACCTATCCTTCTCAAGCTATTCCAAGAAATAGAAAGGGAAGGAAAACTTCCAGACTCATTCTATGAAGCCAGTATTACATTGATCCCTAAACCACACATAGACCCAGTAAAAAAAGAGAACTACAGGCCAATATCCCTGATGAAGATGGATGCATAAGTTCTCAATAAGATAGTAGCAAGTCGAATTCAACAGCATATAAAAAGAATTATTCACCATGATCAAGTGGGATTCATTCCTGGGATGCTGGGTTGGTTCAACATTCGCAAATCAATCAACGTGATACATCACATTAATAAAAGAAAAGATAAGAACCATATGATTCTGTCAATCGATGCAGAAAAGGCCTTTGACAAAATCCAGCACCCTTTCTTAATAAAAACCCTCGAGAAAGTTGGGATAGAAGGAACATACTTACACATCATACAAGCCATTTATGAAAAGCCCACAGCTAACATCACCCTCAATAGGGAAAAACTGAGAGCTTCCTCCCTGAGATCAGGAACACGACAGGGATGTCTACTCTCACTGTTGTTGTTTAATACAGTGTTGGAAGTACTAGCATCAGCAATCAGAAAACAAAAGGAAATCAAAGGCATCAAAATTGGCAAAGATGAAGTTAAGGTTTCACTTTTTGCAGATGACATGATATTATACATGGAAAATCCGATAGACACCACCAAAAGTCTGCTAGAACTGATACATCAATTTAGCAAAGTTGCAGGATACAAAATCAATGTACAGAAATCAGTTGCATTCTTATACACTAATAATGAAGCAACAGAAAGACAAATAAAGAAACTGATCCCATTCACAATTGTACCAAGAAGCATAAAATTCCTAGGAATAAATCTAACCAAAGATGTAAAGATCTGTATGCTGAAAACTATAGAAAGCTTATGAAGGAAATTGAAGAAGATACAAAGAAATGGAAAAACATTCCGTGCTCATGGGTCGGAGGAATAAATCAAAATATCAATACTACCCAAAGCTACCTACACATTCAATGCAATCCCAATCAAAATTTCACCAACATTCTTCTCGAAGCTAGAACAAGCAATCCTAAAATTCATATGGAACCACAAAAGGCCCCGAATAGCCAACGTAATTTTGAAGAAGAAAACCAAAGCAGGAGGCATCACAATCCCACACTTTAGCCTCTACTACAAAGCTGTCATCATCAAGACAGCATGGTATTGGCACAATAACAGACACATACACCAATGGAATAGAATAGAAACCCCAAAACTAGACCCACAAAAGTATGGCCAACTCATCTTTGACAAAGCAGGAAAGAATATCCAATGGAAAAAAGACAGTCTCTTTAACAAATGGTGCTGGGGGAACTGGACAGCAACATGCAGAAGGTTGAAACTAGACCACTTTCTCACACCATTCACAAAAATAAACTCAAAATGGATAAAGGACCTGAATGTGAGACAGGAAACCATCAAAACCCTAGAGTAGAAAGCAGGAAAAGACCTCTCTGACCTCAGCCGTAGCAATTTCTTACTTGACACATCCCCAAAGGCAAGATAATTAAAAGCAAAAATGAACTATTGGGATCTCATGAAGATAAAAAGCTTCTGCACAGCAAAGGAAACAATCAGTAAAACTAAAAGGCAACCAATGGAATGGGAAAAGATATTTGCAAATGACATATTGGACAAAGGGCTAGTATCCAAAATCTATAAAGAGCTCACCAAACTCTACACCCAAAAAACAAATAACCCAGTGAAGAAATGGGCAGAAAACATGAATAGACACTTCTCTAAAGAAGACATCCAGATGGCCCACAAGGACATGAAAAGATGCTCAATGTCGCTCCTCATCAGGGAAATACAAATCAAAACCACACTCAGATATCACCTCACGCCAGTAAGAGTGGCCAAAATGAACAAATCAGGAGACTATAGATGCTGGCGAGGATGTGTAGAAACGGGAACCCTCTTGCGTGTTGGTGGGAATGCAAACAGGTGCAGCCACTTTGGAAAACAGTGTGGAAGTTCCTCAGAAAATTGAAAATAGACCTACCCTATGACCCAGCAATAGCACTGCTAGGAATTTACCCAAGGGATACAGGAGTACTGATGCATAGGGGCACTTGTACCCCAATGCTTATAGCAGAACTCTCAACAATAGCCAAATTATGGAAAGAGCCTAAATGTCCATCAACTGATGAATGGATAAAGAAATTGTGGTTTATATACACAATGCAGTACTACGTGTCAATGAGAAAGAATGAAATATGGCCCTTTGTAGCAATGTGGATGGAACTGGAGAGTGTTATGCTAAAAGAAGCCATATAGAGAAAGATACCATATGTTTTCACTCTTATGTGGATCCTGAGAAACTTAACAGGAACCCATGGGAGAGGGGAAGTAAAAAAATAAAAAGAGGTTAGTGTGGGAGAGAGCCAACATAAGAGACTTTTAAAAACTGAGAACAAATCGAGGGTTGATGGGGGGTGGGAGGGAGGGGAGGGGGGTGATGGGTATTGAGGAGGGCACCTGTTTGGATGAGCACTGGGTGTTGTATGGAAACCAATTTGACAATAAATTTCATATTTCAAAAAAAAATTTTTTAAAAGAGCCAAAGTCTTAACTGACTGAGCTGCTCAGGCATCCCTCAATTTATAGTCTTCTTAAAATTATGGCTTTTTCTTTACTTCTAAGAAAAGTTTATCACCAGTGTAGTGGTGGTAAACTTCTTTAAATTTTGTTTGTCTGGGAAACCCTTTATCTCTCTTTGAATTTGAATGGTAAGCTTTTGGGTAGCATAGTAATTGTTATAGACTTTTTTTCTTCTAAACACTTTGCTTATATCATACCTATCTTTTCTGGCTTACAAAATTTCTCCTGTAAAATCAGATGATATCTTGATGGGATTTGTTTTGTATGTAAATAGTTTGTTCTTTCTTGGTGTTTTAAAATTATTTCTTTTTCTTTAATCTTTGCCATTTTAATTTCTATGTGTCTCAGTGTGGACTTGTTAGGTTTATCTTGTTTGGGATCTCAATTTTCTGGACCTGGATATCTGTTTCCTTGCTCAGGTTAAGATATTTTTTAGCAATTATTTATTCATATAGGACTTATGTCCCTTTGTTTCTTGTATTTTCTTTTGAACCCATATAATGTAAATGATTTTATGCTTAATGTTGTCTCAGAGTTCCCTAAAATTATCCTCATTTCATTTTCTTTTTGTTGTTCAGCTTTGGTGTTTTCCAGTATCTGTCTTCAGTTCACTGATCTTTTCCATCTTTTACTCTGTTCTTGATATCCTCTACTCTGTTTTTCACTTCAGTTATTGTATTCTTTAGCCAAGCGAATATCCATATACATATACACACACACACAAAAAAAATTATATATATATATATATACATATATATATATATATGTGTGTGTGTGTGTGTGTATATATATACACACACACAAATATATACAATACACAAATTATATGTATATATGTGCACACATATGTGTGTGTGTGTGTGTGTGTGTGTGTGTTTGTGTATTGTGTTTTGTTGAAATTCTTACTGAGTTTAGTCTAGTGAGCATCTTTATGATGATTACATTGAACTCTTTGTCAAGTAGTTTGTTTCTTTCCATTTAATTTAGTTATTACACTGAAGTTTTGTTTTTCCCTCTCATTTTGAGCATGTTTCTCTGTCTCCTCATTTTGTTTGACTCTCTATGTTTGTATTTATGAATTAGATGGAATAGTTAACTTTCCTAAAGTTGAACGAATGGCTTTGTGTATGGACATCCCCTGTGTAGGTTGCATGTACTAGAGGCTTTGACTAGCTGTGGCTGTCACACACATGGGCTGCAAGTTCCTAGGCATTCTGAGCTGGGACTGCCTTAGTGGGACTCCTAGAACAGAAATGGTCCTGAAAGTCTCTCAGGGCTTTCCACACAAGGGGAATCCTGGCAAAATGGTTAAAACAGAAGTAAGCATACTGTAGTGTGTACCTGGTTGAACACCTTGGAAGGCCAATTGGAGCTGATGTAGTGGGTCAGGAGGTCTCAGGGTACTCTTCAGGGAAGGGGGAGGGGAAGGAAAGCTGGAAGTGAAGTGGATTTGGGCTTACAAGCCCTACAGTGTTCCATATGGGGTGTGCTCTGTCAAGTCATCTGAACTGAAGCAGGTGTAAGCTTAAAGTTCCCAGGATATTTTGTGCCTGTGAGAAGACTGGAGCTATAGTGGGTGCTTTATAATGGTTTCAGATTGAGTGCCATGCTGTGGCCATGGTGTGTACTGGGGGCTCAAGTTTCATTAAGACAGCTGGTTGGCTTAGGTGTCCAGACCCTGCTTCCATCTCTGCTATAAAAGTGGAGGAAGAATATAAATAAACACACCTACCTGCTTCTCTGATTCCAGAGAGATTTCTAGCAGCTCCCTTGCTGTTTGGTGGAGTTCTAAGGATGGTTACTTTACATTCTAGTTTTTATTTTAAACCATGATACTTTTCTGTACCCCAGAGCATCCTGAACTTGTGTGAGCTTAAGCACCTGAGGACCACTCAGGTGGTAGGCTTGCTAGGGCTTAGACCATGTTCTCATCCTCAATATCAATATAAGGTTAGTTCATTTACACTCTAGTTACATTTATTTGAGTATAGTTGACATACAATGTTACATTAGTTTCAGGTGTACAAAACAGTGATTCAACAAGTTTATACATTATGCTATGTTAAATAAACCACAAGTGTAAGCATCCTGGAAAGATAGATAGAACTGTAGCACACATAGGATGGGGTGGCCCTAGGTGTTCCGTGCACCTGTGCCTGTACATGACTATTACAATACTATTACATACTATTACAATACTATATCCCTTATGCTTTCTATTCCGTTGAATTTTTTACTTCATAAGTGGAAGCCTGTGTTTCCCACTGTTTTTCACCTATTTTGTTCAGACCCCAGCTCCCCTCACCTGTGGCAACTTACAGTTTTTTTTTTTTTTGTATTTATAGGTCTTTTTATGGATTTGTTTGTTTATTTTTCTTTTTATTCAGATTCCACATTAGAGAAATCATATGTTATTAGTCTTTCTCAGTCTGACTTGATTGACTTAGAATTATAACCTCTAGGTTCATCCATGTTGTCTCAAATGGCATAATCTCATATTTTAATGGTTGTGTAATATTCCATTGTGTGAGATATATTTAATATCTTATCCATTAATCACTTGATGCCATTTATGTTACTTCCATATCTTGGCTATTGTAAATAATGCTGCAATAAATATAGGGGAACATGTATCCTTTTGAGTCATTGCATTTGCTTTTGAATAATTGTTTTGTTTTGTTAAATACTCAATAGTGGGATTATTATCAAAACTACAATGAGCTATTACCTTACACCTGTTGGAATGGCTAAATGGAAAAAAAGACAAGAAATCACAAGGGTTGGGGCGCCTGGGTGGCTCAGTCGGTTAAGCGGCCGACTTCGGCTCAGGTCATGATCTCACGGTCAGTGAGTTTGAGCCCCGCGTCGGGCTCTGTGCTGACAACTCAGAGCCTGGATCCTGTTTCAGATTCTGTGTCTCCCTCTCTCTGACCCTCCCCCGTTCATGCTCTGTCTCTCTCTGTCTCAAAAATAAATAAACGTTAAAAAAATTTTTTTTAAAGAAATCACAAGGGTTGACAACGAAATGAGAAAAAAGAACGCTTGTGAATCATTGGTGGGAATTTAAATTGGAATAGTCCCTGTGAAGAACAGTATGGAGGTACCTCCAAATAAGTTTCCCTTTAGACCATGGATTTCTTTTTTCTATACCCAAGGACAGGCAAATATAGACTCAGTCCTTCAGTATCATCTCTCCGTATGTAGTTTGCAGAATCAGCATTGTTTTCATGTCTCCATCTCTCCTCTCTTATGTTCTGTAGCTTTTTTTGGTGAAGAAGCTGTTCAGTCAGCCCTCAATTACCCTTTAGGAGAAATTGCTTTTTATGTAGGTACAGATTTGGTGTGCCATAGAGGAGTTGAACTCAAGGTCTTACTACATCAGCATCTTGGGCCAAAAAAAAATTAGAAAGCCTATTAAAGCTGTATCTAAGATACTAGCTTAAGAGCAACAGGGTGGTACTAAATCAAGAGATGCTACATGGCACTATTGCAAACTAGATGGGAAAAGAGCCAAAGAGGTGATTGCCCCCTCCTCCAATCACTCCATCACTTTTAGAATGTGTTTATCATATTCTCAAACTGAGATTTTGTTGGTTATAATCTGGAGTTGTGGTGCAACTTGGGAATTCCTCCTGGAAGCAACCATTGGTCCAAAAGAATTGGAGTTAATGGGGAAACTTTTTCTAGTACAATCAGTTGGATAATTCTAAAAAGCATTTTGTATGTTCCTCAGGGGTGCCAACAAAATAGGACTCCAGTTGCACACAACAGCAACCTTGATCTGGATACCTTATGTTTATTTTTCTTCCTCCTCTATGTCATTCTCTGCACTCCATCACTTTTACCTCCTGAGATCATCTCACAAATAACTGTATCGGGTTCTGCTTCCCAGAGAACTCAGGAAAAGAAATTCCTCAAGTCCATTTCCTACCCTCTCCTTCACATACAAGCTAATATCATAAAGTTTTTTATTGGGTCATTTGTTACCATAAACACTTTCCAACTTCTAAAATCCCATGTAAGACTCCTTATCGTGAAATTACTTTCCTTCTTCCTTGACTTGGCTATTCCCTATATTTCAGGTTTCAGCTCAAATAAAGCTTTATCAGGGAAGTCGTCCTTCACTTTCTAAAATATATTAATCTTAAAAGTCTGCATCTCCTAACATTAAACAAAATAAATTTTACATAATGTGCCTTTTATGGGACTTTCAGACACAAACATCTAGAACAGTTCCTGGCACATTGTATGCACACAATATGTAATACTCAATTTGATAAACATGAATGGTAAATCTTTAACAATAAACATTTCTTAGTTCTCATTTCTTTTATTTAGTATTGGCACTTAATATTCTTAGGATGTGCTAGAAAGTAACCATTCTAGACTTCCACATTATAGGCATTATTTGATTTCTAATTAGAATGGGTTTACAACTTTCTCAGCTGATAAATACATTACAGATATTACAAAGTATTACTGATGCTGTATAGGCAAAACTTTTAAAAATATTTTTACAACATGATAGCAGAATAGAGGAGTAGCAAATAGTAACAAACAGATTTAAATGTATATTTTGATGGGAAATAAATAAATTAGTTGGGATAAAATCTAGTTGCTGGCATTATATAAAAAAGACATCAAGTAATTGTAATTACCCTCTCATCGTACCTTGTTCCTGTTGACACGGTCACTTTAGGAGCTGCTTCTAGTCAAGAGTTTATGTGGTAAACTGTTGCTTTAGTGTTCTACTAGGGCTAGTGACTATGTTATTGGCTTCATATGCCAAGACAAACTACACAACCATTTAGTTGAGTATTCACCAAACTCACTTTCTGTTTTCCCTGATATCATAGCTAGGCAATATTTCCCATCTTCTTTTTTTAGTAAGGCATTATGTAAAACCAGGTTCTGACAAACAGGATATTAATGGCTGTGACATTTGCCACTTCCATGCCTGGTCCATAAGAATATCTCACATAGTCTTTCACTGTCTTTTGTTAGATATTCGTCGATGCCCAGTTAATCTTGAGGGTCACATGTTGAAGATGGCAGAGTATCCGTCAGCCTGAATCATTGAGTAACTGCAAGAAGAATAACTATGTACCCCACTACATCCTTATAGGTTGGAATTTTATGAACAGATCATAAACTTTTATTGTATTAAAACACTGAGACCCAAGAGGGGTATCTGTTACATCAGTTAGAATTACTGCTATTAATACTCATTCTCTCTTGGTTCATAAAAATATAATGGGATTTTTTTTTTTTGCAAAGCAAGAAACAGTTTTTTTGTCTATGTATAACATTGTCGTCATCACAAAATTATGATAGGATAATAAGGTACAATCTACTAATAAAGCAATGAACTGTCCCCATCTCTACTCCATTTTTCCCTTACATTTTCCCCCATACTTTTCTCACAGGAAGTGGGAGGGGATGGGGAATCCTCATCTCTCCTAGTAGTTGCTTTCTTAAAAAAAATATTTTCTATGTTGAGCTTTACCTAAGGATTGGTGTCATGTTGTGGCCAATTTGTGTCTCCATAATGCTACCTATTATGAACATGGGGAGAAGAGTGGGATCAGTCTACCCAGAAAGGAGAATTATCTTCATGCTTAGTTTGAAAATAGTCATATAATTCCCCACTGCCTGGGAGAGTAGCACCTTTAAACTGAAGAAAATAAAAAGTGTCCATTTTAAGGAAAGTTCTAGCATATCTGGAAACTGTTGAATTTATAATAGGTAATTTTTCATTAGTCCTATACATATTTATACAGTCATATTATGTCTCAAACACCATTTTAGGCATTGAGGATATAGCTGTGAAAAAACAGGAAAAATACCTGCCATAACAGGGCTTACTTTGTGGTGGGTATTTAGACAATAAACACAAACACAAGAAATACAAACAAATAAACCCAATCAATGTACTATTAGATGGAAATAATTACTAAGAAGAAAAAATTGTCAGGGAAAAGAGATGTAAAGTATTGGGAAAAGATTAGAGCTTTATATATCTTGGCCTGAAACTTTGTATAAAGACCCAAAGGAAGTGAGAAGAAAGGAATTCTAGGCTAGGTATACAAGGGAGGAAAAATGGGTTGGTGTTATATACTTAATTTATCTTTTGTTCACTGTGGTTGAAATGCAGTGGAGGACAGAATATAATAAGAAGTGAAGTCAGAGGAGCCAAGCTGTAGTTTGGATGCTAACAAATCTGTGAAAAAATCTGATGTAACAATAAGAGCAGAATAAAATTTTACTGCAATGAACAAAAATATAAAAAAAGTTAATACATAGTTTACTTTTTAGCAGTTATCAAAGTAATACATTACCATGTTACTTAATGAAAATAAACGTCATCAGGGGAAAGGAGGAGAGATGACAGAATACAAGAATGCTGAGTTCAACCCCTTCTACAGACACACTGAAACAACTGCGACTACACAAACCAAGTCTGAAAATTACTGAAGACTGGCAGAAAAAGACCTCCAATAGTTATTCATACAGAGAAGGCCACATCAAAAAAAGATAGGGGTCGTGGAGACGTGGTTGAGGACTAAACATCAGTGCAACTAACCACAAATAAGAAGTACATCAAAAACATGGAGAAGAGACAGGATGAGATCCCACGGCAGGCACAGGGGACTCATATGAGGAAGAAGAGATTCCATAATATCTGCCTTTGAAAACCAACAATACTTAACTACAGGAATTTGAAAAATTAGTGGGTTTTACTCTGAGAGAGTCACAAGGTGATAGAAAATCAACTCCCTACTCATAAAAGCCAGCATACTCAGTAAATCAGCTTGAGACCTAGCACAGAAGCAGCAGTTAGATAAGTACCTGGAACACTCTCTCTGTCTCTCAAAAATGAATAAACGTTAAAAAAAATTAAAAAAAAATATAAGAGGCGCTTGGGTGGCTCAGTCAGTTGAGCGTCCGACTTCGGCTCAGGTCAGGATCTTGCAGTTTGTGAGTTTGAGCCCCACGTCGGGCCCTGTGCTGACAGCTCAGAGCCTGGAGCCTGTTTTGGATTCTATGTCTCCCTCTCTCTGCCCTTTCCCCGCTTATGGTCTGTCTCTCTCTGTCTCTCAAAACTGCATAAATGTTTAAAAACAATTAAATAAAAGTACCTGGCACATACATATAGGAGTTTTATTGACTAATCTTGCAACATGTGATGGAAGGGAAGGGATCTAAAGGAATTTCTCCAGGAAAAATGGGGATGGCAGGGCCATTTCTATTTCCCTCCTCCAGCCTAGGCAGCTGGACATTTGTGAGAGCCAGCACTAAAACTCTCCTTCTACATTTCTAATACCATGTGCCCCAACCCCATGTTTATCTATGAACCCACCCCATTTAACCTGGCTTCTTTGCCAGTCATCCACTCAAAGCAGATTCTGTCCTGCCCCACCATGCAGGTGGTCAGGGATGAACAGGCACCACTTGAAAGTGACTCCTGCCCTGGGAAGAAGGAGAGGAAATAAACCTACTGACTAGCAGGCTTGCAGTTATATAGCATTACAGGCTCTTAGCTGGGAGCAAGGGAGCAAGGCCAGCCTTTCAGTGTACTTATAGCTGTGGCAGAGAAGCTAATTGCAGATAGCTAGGCTGACCACCAGCTCTTCCCACACTGTGGGTCTTCAGAAAGATATCTCAACAGCATGAGAAAAATACCCTGTGCAGTAAGCCCACAACAGGCAAAGCAGGTCATTGCAACCAGTAGATCATGCCTCAGCTAAAACAGGGGGTATACACATACCACAAATATGTCATGCCCAGAGTGCTTGGTTCTGGTGAGAAGAGGGATTTTGTTACAAGGAACCACAGAACCTCTTCTACCCAAGGCCAATAAGAACAGGTAATGTAGATGACCTATTTAATTAATAGAAATAAACAAAGAGTGTTAGACAAAATGAGGAACAAAGGAATATGTCTCAAATGCAAGAATAAGGAAAAATCACTGTAAAAGCATTAAATGAAACAGATAAGCAATATATTGATAAACAATTTAAATTACTGAGCATAAATATACTTATCTGATTTGAGAAAAGATAAACTCAGTGAGACCTTTAATAAAGAGACAGAAAATATAAAAAAAGAACCAGTCAGAGATTAAAAAAAATAATAACTGAGATGAAAAATACCATAGTGGGAATCAACAGCATATCAGAAGATGCAGAAGAATGGGGTGTCTGGGTGGCTCAGTCAGTTGGGTGTCTGACTTAGGCTCAGGTCATGATCTTGCAGTCTTGCAAGTTCATGCCCCATGTCGGGCTCTATGCTGACAGCTCAGAGCCTGGAGCCTGCTTCATATTCTGTCTCCATCTCTCTCTGCCCCTTCCCCACTCTCACTGTGTGTCTCTCTCAAAAATAAAATAAAAACAGAAGGTGAAGATGAATGAATTAGCTCTCCATGAGAGAGGGTGATGGAAAGCAACCAATATGAACAGTAAAAAGAATAAAATAATAAATGAGAATAGGTTAAGGGAACTCTGTGACACCATCAAGTATAATAAAATTCAAATTATAGAGATTCCAGAGGTAAAATACAGAGAAAAGAGGGGAGAAAACTTATTTGAAGAAATAATAGGTGAAAATGTCCTTGATTTGTAGAAGACAACAGCCATTCAGACCCAGGAAACACAAAGGATCTTTAACAAGATGAACCCAAGATGGCCCACATCAAAACACATAATAATTACAATGATAAATAATAATGATAAAGCCAGATAATGTAAAAGTAATGATAGAACCAGAATATTAAAAATAACAAGAGGGAAAAAAAAAACAGTTATATAGAGGGAAATCCCCATAAGGTAATCAGCTATATTTCCGCAGTAACCTTACAAATCAGAAGGAAGTGGCATGGTATATTCAAAGTGCTAGGGAGAAAAAAAAAGCATATATCTACAACAGAATAATCTATGTAGCAAGGAGGTTATAATTTAGAATTGACTGAGGGACACCTGGGTGGCTTATGTTGCAGAGCCTTCTTGGGATTCCCCTGCCCCCTTTCTCTTTTCCCCTCTCTTGCTCACACTCTCTCTCTCTCTCTCAAAATAAATACATAAACTTAAAAAAAAATAAAACTTAAAAAGAAGGAGAGAGAAAGCGTTTCTTAAACAAACAAAGGTTAAGGGTTCCTCACCACCTAACCAGTATTCCAGGAAATAAACAGAATTATGTAAACATAAAGAAAAGGCCACAAATACAAGAAAATTATAAAAGAAAAAAATACATGAGCAAAAGCAGACATGCAGTAAGGATGATAGAATAATTACTTATATAGCCAGTATGAACTTTAAAACACAAAAGTAGCAAATTTAATTATATCTATGAAATTAATCAAGAGATAAACCAAACAAAAGATATAAAATGTAACATTGTATATACATAATACATGGAGGAGGGAGTAAAATTTTGTGCTTTTATAATGTGCTCAAAATTAAGCAATATCAAATTCATATAGATTGTTATACACATAAGATGTTATATATGAACCCAGTTGTTCATATATAAAAACCTTAACCATAATCAAAACCTTAACATAGAAACAAAAAAATAAATAAAGAGAAAGTTAGCCAAGAATAACACGAAAAGAAAGCCACCAAATCACAAAGGATGAGAACAAAAGAAAAAAGGAACTCAGAAGAACTACAGAAATAACCAGAAAGCAATTTATAAAATAGCAATTAGTACATACCCATGAATAATTACTCTGATATCTTTAATGTTTATTTATTTTTGAAAGAGACAGAGACATAACGTGAGAGGGTGAGGGGCAGAGAGAGAGGGAGACACAGAATCCGAAACAGGCTCCAGGCTCTGAGCTGTCAGCACAGAGCCCCATGCGGGACCTGAACTCACAAACCACGAGATCGGGACCTGAGCCAAAGTCGGATGCCCAACCTACTGAGCCACCCAGATGCCTTAAATGTAAATAAACTAAATGCTCCAATCAAAAGGCCTAGGGTAAATGAATGGATTAAGAAAAAAAGAATCGTCATTTTTGTCCTGGCTACAGGAGATTCACTTCCCATCTACAAACACCAACTGCCTGAAGGTGAAGAGGTGGAGAAAGAGAATCCATGCAAAAGGAAGTTAATATTGTAACAACATTTATATCTAACAAAATAGACATTGAGCAAAGACTTTTGCAAAAGACAAAAAAGAGTATTTCATAGTAATAAAGAGATTAAGCTAACAAAAATATGGAACAATTATAAATATCTCTGTACACAATATAGCAGCACCTAAATATATAAATATTCACCGACTAAAGGGAGAATGTGACAGAATACAATAGTTGGAAACTTTAACACCCTCCTCACATTAATTACTAGATCATCTAGATAGAAACTCTAGAATGAAAGCAATAATTTTGAATGGCACATTAGATCAAATGAATGTAACAGATATATACAGAATATTCTATCCAAAGACAGGAGACTATGCATTCTTCTCTTGGTTACATCACATGTAAGGCCACAAAAAAAGTTTCAAATGTAAAGGAATTGAAATCATAACAAGCATTTTTTTTTTCCTGATCACAGCAGTATGAAACTTTAAATCAATTACAAGGAAAACTGAAAAACAAACAAACAAAAAACATGGAGGCTAAACAACATGCTATCAAACAAGCAATAGGTGAATACAAATAAAAATAAAAACAGAAAGATCCAAAGACATTGGATGAAACAAAAGCAGTTTATGAGGGAAGTTTATAGTGATACAGGCCTACTTCAAGAAATAAATAAACTGGGGTGCCTGGGTGGCTCAGTTGATTAAGCATCTGACTTTGGTGCAAGTCATGATCTCATGATTCATGAGTTTGAGCCCCTCATCAGGCTCTCTGCTGTTAGTGCAGAGCCTGATTGGGATCCTCTATCCTGTCCCCATCTGTTCTCTATAATTAAGAGTTTTTTGGGGTTAGTTGGTTTTTGTTGTCGTTGTTGTTTGTTGTTGTTGTTCTGAAAGAGTCTTTTTTGTCTCTTTTGTGTATCTGTTTCTTAAATTCCACATGTAAGTGACATCATGATACTTATCGTTCTCTGACTGACTTATTTCACTTAACACTATAATCTCTAGATCCATCCATGCTGCAAATGACAAAATTTCATTCTTTTAATGAGTAATATTCCATTGTATGTATGTGTGTATATATATATATATATATATATATATATATATATATATATATATATAACACATTTTCTTCACCATTCATGTAACCATGTACAATTGGCTGCTTTCATATTTTGGCTATCGTAAATAATGCTGAAACAAGCATAGGGATGCATATATCCTTTTCAATAAGTGTTTTCATATATTTTGGGCTAAAACTCAATAGTGGATTTAGTGGATAACATGGCAGTTTTATTTTGATTTTTTTGAGGAACCTCCATAATGTTTTCCACAGTGACTTCACCAGTTTGCATTCCTACCACAGTGCATAAGGGTTGCTTTTCTTCTATATCCTAGAGAACACATTATTTCTTGTGGTTTTGATTTTACACATTCATAGACATGAGGTGATATCTTCTGTTTTCAATTTGCATTCTACCGATGATTGGAGTTGTTGAGCATCTTTACAAGTGTCTGCTGACCATCTGTATGTCTTCTTTGGAGAATTTTCTGTTCATGTTGTCTACCATTTTAAATGGATTATTTGTGTTTTGAGTGTTGAGTGGTATAAGATCTTTATGTATTTTGGATAATAACCCATTATGAGATATATCATTTGCAAATATCTTTTTCCATTCGGTAGGTTGCATTTTGTTTCATTTATTATTTCCTTTCCTGTGAAGAAGCTTTTTATTTTGATGTAGTCCCAATAGTTTGTTTTGCTTTTATTTCCCTTGGCTCAGGAGACATATCTAGAAAAAGGTTGCAATGGTCAATGTCAGAGAAATTACTGCCTGTGCTCTCGACTAGGATTTTTTGGTTTAGGTCTCAACTTAGTTCTGTAATATATTTTGAGTTTATTTTTGTGTATGGTGTAAGAAAGTGGCTAAGTTCATTATTTTACATGAGTCTGTCCAGATTTCCCAATCGACACCACTTGTTGAAGATACTGTATTTTTCCTATTAGATGTTCTTTCCTGATTTGTCAAAGATTAATTGACCATATTATTATGGGATGTGCCACACTAATTTATGAATACTGAACACTTGCACCCCAATCTTAAATTCCACTTGATCATGGTGAATGATTTTTTAATGTATTGTTGGATTCACTTTCCTAATATTTTGTTGAGGATTTTTGCATCTATGTTTATTAGAGATATTGGTGTGTAGTTCTCTCTCTCTCTCTCTCTCTCTCTCTCTTTGTTTTTTGTTTTGTTTATTGATGAAATATTTATCAATTTTATTGATGTTTTCAGAGGACCAGATCCTGGTTTCATTGACCTATTCTTGTTGATCTGTTCTGAAACTATTTTTAGTTTCGATTTTATTTATTTCTGCACTAATTTTATTATTTACTTCCATACACATGTTTAGGTTTTGTTTGTTCTTTTTCTAGCTCCTTTAGGTATAGGTAAGTTTGTTTATTTTGAGAGTTTCCTTGTTACTTGAGATAGGCATGCATTGCTATAAACTTCTGTCTTAGAACATCTATTGATGCATCCCAAAGATTTTAGATCACTGTGTTTTCATTTTTATTTCTCTCTATATATTTGTTGATTTCCTCTTTGGTTTCATGTTTTAACCATTAATTGCTTAGTAGCATGTTATCTAACTTGTGTTCTATATTTGTGCTCTTTCAAGTTATTTTCTTATTGATTTCTTGTTTTGTAGCATTATGGTTGGAGATGATGCATGGTATGACTCTAGTCTTTTTGAATTTGGTAAGACTTGTTTTGTGGCCTAACATAGGATCTATTCTGGAGACTGTTCCATGAATACTTGACAAATGTGAGTTCTGCTCCTTTAGGATAAAATATTATGAATATATCTGTTAAATCCAACTGATCGAATGTATCATTCAAAGCCACTCTTTCTTTATTGATTTTCTCTTTGGATGTAAGTGGGGTGTGTAAGTCCTTTACTATTACTGTATTACTATTGATTAATAGTATGTTATCAACTACTTTATGTATTTGTTTGCATCTGTGTTGAGTGAATAAATGTTCACAATTATTATATTTAATTTTTGTATCATTCCGTTTATGATTATATAATATCTTTTCTTATCACGTCCTAAATCTGTGTTTTAAAGTCTATTTTGTCCTATATAAATATTGCTATCCTGGCTTTCTTTTCACAACAATTTTCATTGATAAATGTTTCTCCATCCCTTCACTTTCAATCTGCAGGTGTGTTTATGTCTGCAATGTAGGCAACATATAGATGGGTCCGTGTTTGTGTGGGTTTTTTTTGTTTGTTTTGTTTTGTTTTTTATCCATTCTGTTACCCTGTGCCTTCTAATTGGAGCAGTTAGTCCATTTATATTCAAAGTATTTTTTTTCAAACTATTGATAGGTATGCATTTGTTGCCACTAATTACTTGTTTATGGTTGTTTTGTAGTTCTCTGTTTCTTTTTTCTCTTGTTCTCTTGTCTCATGGTTAATTTGTTTTCTTTGATGATACACTTGGATTCCTTTGTCTTTGTCTTTTTGTGTATCTGTTACTGTTTTTTTTTTTTATTTTTATTTTTTGTTACTATTAGGTTTGTAATAACATCTTTATACAGCCATCTGTATTAACTTGATGGTCATTTACATTTGAACCCATTCTTTTCTCCCTTTCACATTTTAGATATATGGTGTCATACTTTATCCTTTTATCTTGTGAGCTGCTTGACTAATTTTTATAGATATACTTACTATACATGCTTTTGTGCATTCTACTATCCTTACTCCTACTTAAGTTCTTTCCTTCCCACTCAAAGTGTCTCCTTTAACATTTCTTACTTGGCTTATTTAATGGTCATTAATTACCCTAACTTTTGTTTGTCTTGGAAACTCTTTCTCTCCTGGTTTGAATGCTAGCCTTTCTGGATAAAGTCTTTTCGGGTACAAGATTTTTTTTTTTCTTTCAACACTTTGACTATATTATGCCATTATCTTCTGGCCTGCAAAATTTCTGCTGAAAGCTAAATCCTATAGCTTTATAGGATTGCCCTTGTATGTAGTTGTTTTCTTTTTATTTTGCTGATTTTAAGATTTTTTACTACTTTTTGCCATTTTAATTACTATGTGTCTCCTTGTGTTTATTTTTGGGGGATGTCTATGTGTCCTGTATCTGGTTTCAGTTTGCTCCTCCAAATTTGGGGAATTTTTAGCTATTATTTCATCATATGATTTTTCTGCCCTCTTTTGTTTCTCTTCTCCTTCTGGGATCCTATAATGAGAGTGTTATTATCCTTAATGGTGTTGGTGAATTCTCTAAGTCTATTTTCATTTTGTATTAGTTTTTTTTTTTTTCTCTTGCCTTTTACACTTGATTGACTTTTATTACTCTGTCCTCCAGGCCACTAATCTATTCTCCTCCTTTATCTAGTCTACTATTTCTTCTATCTGGTGTATTGCTTTATTTATTTATTTTTTAGTTTCATTTATTGAATTATTTCTCTGTGGTTGGTTATGTTTTATTTTTGTCTCTTTGTTTAAGACCTCTATTCTCCTCTATTGTTTTCTCAAGTCCAGTGAATATCTTTATGATCATTACTTTAAATTCTCCATCAGGCATATTACTTATCTCCATTTTGCTCTGGTCTCTTGCTGTGATTTTTCCTGTTATTTCATTTGAAACATATTCCTGTATCCTCACTTTACCTAATGCCTAATTTTAGTACCTAATTTTAATTTTAATAGCTAATACCATTGTACCTAATACCTAATTTTACCTAATGTTTCTATGTATAGGGAAAGTCAGCTATGTCTCCTGCTCTTGAAATTAGTGACTTTATGAAGAAGAGACCCTGTAGTGTCCTAATGTTTAGTACCCCTTGTTCACCAGAACCTGAAATTTCAGGGATATCTTTTATGCATGTTATGTGTACACTGCTATTGTGGCTGAGCTGCTTTTGCCTTTAGTCCAGCCATCTGCAATGGGTCTCTTTGCCTGTTGTAGGTAGGGTTTGCTCCCTGTGGTGTTAGTGGGCCAGTCTGGGGCAACCTTGGAAGAGTTGAGTCATAACAGACATTTTTAAGAGATGTAGTATTCAAACTGCAGAGCATTTCCCTTTTTTCTCTCTGAGAAGCTTTCATTATTGGGCAGGGCCTACAGTTGTCTGTTCCCAGCCTACTGCTGGGGCCATAGTCTGATAGCTGTGTGTGGTTATATTTCCCTCTCCCCAGGAAAAGAGTCACTTTGGAGTGGTGTTGGCTGTTTTAGGACTGCTTGCACACTGCCAGGCTTATTACATCAATTTGGATGGACTCCAAGAGTGTACTGAAAGGGCAGATCTGCAGAAATTTGTGTGTGATATTAACAAGGTTTGCTTGGGTCTGCCCTGAGAGGAGACTCGGAGCTGGGATCTGGCTGGACAGAGTGTGTCCACAGGAGAATATGGGTGTGGAACAGTTGTGTTAGCAAGTTATGTAGTGAATGTATGTGCTAGGCTGATCCATGCAGGTGACCATGTATTTTGGCTGCAGAAGAAAATGGCACCCTCCAGATCCTTGATTCACAGACAAGTATCCCACTGATCCCTGTCCCTCTAGCACACTCTGAGATTAGTAACAAATCTCTGTCTTGCACACCCAAGAAGTTTTTTGAACTGCTGTTTCCATGTTGTATCTCTGCAGGGCTATTTGTTATGCTGTCACTTTAAGGACAAGTAATCAATTTATTATCATTATTATTATTATTATTAATCATTACACTCTCAGCTCTCCCAGAGCAGAGCCCAACAATTTTTTAAATTCTAAGTTAATTCCCAGTGATTTCAGTAACTCATGAAATTTACCCCTCTGATTTTCAAAAACAGTGCTATTGGGATTTGTCTTTCCTATGTGGGCTTCTGGGTGTGAGAGTCTGTTTCTCTTCCCTTTCTGTGACCATTGTGTTCCTTTCTGTTACAGACAGTCCCCTGTATGTTTAGCTCCTGAGTGCATCTCTTCCCTTCCTACTCTCTTCAAGGTGGCCTCTTCTCTATATTTAGTTATGGAGAGATTTTTCTTCCAGTCTTCAGGTCATTTTTATGGATTATTCTCACTCGTGCATATTATCTTCTATCGATGGTAAGAGGTGAAAGTATATTCTTCCTACTCCATCGTCTTCCCTGGAAGGTCAATAAACAGACTTTAAGAAAAAATAGTGTTTGGGAAACTGGATAGCCAAATGAAAAGTGATGAAACTGGACAACTTTCTTACACCACACATGAAAATAAACACCAAATAAGTTAAGTCCTTAAATGTGAGAGTTGGATCCATAAAATTCCTAACATTAAACGTAATAATTGGCCTTAAAAACATATTTATGGACATGTCTCCTCAGGAAGGAGAAACAATAGAAAAAATAAACTGCTGGAACTTCAAAATAAAAAGCTTTAACACAGCAACAGAAACCATCAGCAAAAGAAACAGTCAACCTAGTTAATGGGAGAAGATATTTGCAAATTATATATACAATAAAAAGTTAATAATAAAAATACATAAAGAACATAGACAATTTAACATCATAAAACAAAGTATCCAATTTAAAAATGGGCAGAGTATCTGAATAGACTTTTGTCCAAATAGTTCAAACAGATGAGCAACAAATATATGAAAATATGCTCAACATCACTAATCATTGTGAAAATGTAAATAAAAACTACAATTTGATACCACCTCACACCAGTCAGAGTGACTCCTAAGTCAAAGAAAAGAAATAACAATGGGGGAGCCTGGGTGGCTCTGTTGGTTAAGTGTCCGACTTTGGCTCATGTCATGATCTCACAGTTTGTGAGTTTGAGCCCCACATTGGGCACTGTGCTGACAGCTCAGAGCCTGGAGCCTGCTTTGGATTCTGTGTGTGTGTCTCTTTCTCTGCTCCTCTCCCACTTGCACTCTGTATCTCTCTCAAAAATAAATAAATATTTTTTAAAAAGTTTAAAAAAAGAAAGAAATAACAAGTGTTGGCAAGAATATGGTGAAAAGGGAAATTTTTGCACTATTGGTGGGAATGTATATAGGTGCAATCACTGTGAAAAACAATATGGAGGCTTCTACTAAAATAAAATTAGAAACATCATATGATACAATAATTGCTGTTATTTTTATTCACCCAAAGAAAATGAAAAGACTAATTTGAAAAGATGCATCCTTGTGGTTATTGCAGAATTATATTCAATAGTCAATATATGGATGCAACCCTAGTGTCCATTGATAGAGTGATAACATGGTATGTGTGTGTGTGTGTGTGTGTGTGTGCATGTGAGCGTGCATGTGTGTGTGATGCAGTATTACTCAGCCAGAGGAAAGAAAGATATCTTTCCATTTGCAACAACATAGATGGACCTATAAGGTATTATGCTGTGTGAAATTAGACAAATACAAAGATAGTAAGATTTCATTTATATATGGACCATAAAAAACAAGCAAACAGACTCTTAAATACAGAAAACAGACTTGTGGTTTCCAATGGGATGGTGGTGGGAGAATGAGCAAAATTGATCATGATGATTAATAGGTACAAATTTCCAATAATAAAATTAGTAAATCATAGAGCTAAAAAGAACATCATAAGGAATACAATCAATAATATTGCAATAACATTGTATGGTGACAGATGGTGACTACATTTATCACTGTGAGCATTGAGAAATGTATAGAATTGTCAAATCAATATGTTGTACACCTGACAGTAATATTACACTATTTTATCTCAATAATAGATTTTAATTAAAAAATTAAAAAGGAAACATCAAACTGGATAAAACAGTACTTCTTGGAGAAAATGAATGTCTGTGCCTCTTCCTATGTTCTACTCTCAGGTCAGGATGGTAGTCAAAAATTAGAATAAGCTTTCACTGCCTTCTTTGCCTCTGTGATGGAAAAATATAATGACAATAATCCTTGTTCACCTTTGTGGGTGATTTAATAAACATTATATACACTTCTATCTATTTGCTAACAAATACCTTTTATTCAAATATTTTTTATTAATGCATCTCTTTACTGAATTCCATTGTTTTGTTTCAAACACAATAAGATTATTGAAGATTTAATGGTTGGTTTCTAAAATAATCTATGTTTCTAAATAGACATTCTGTGTAGCTGAAGAAAGACTTTTATACCATAGACTTTTATTTCCACACTGGAACTGATTTTGGATAGAAAATACAGCAGTGATACCTCTTAAACTATTTTGGTGTTAGATACTTTCCCAAGACCTTCTTTACAGCTTTCATAACCTCCTTGTTTCTAAGGCTATAAATTACGGGGTTCAGCACGGGGTGAGAATAGTGTAGAAGATGGAGATACCCTGATCCAGTGCTGGGGTATGGGAGGAGCCAGGTGTCATGTACACCACTATCCCTGGTCCCAGGTAGAGACTCACTATAATCAGGTGAGAAGAGCATGCGGATAGGGATTTTTTTTCTCCCCTCAGGAGAGTGTATTCTGAGAACAGTGAGGAAAATTCGAATATAGGAGGTCACTATTAGACTAAAGGGGATGAGTATAAATATTATACTTACCACAAACAACATCATTTCATGGTGTGAAGTGTCCTCACAGGATAACTTCAGGATGGCTGGTATCTCACAGAAGAAATGATTTATCTTCAGACCACAGACAGAAAAACGCATGGTGTAGATGGTTTGAATGAGTGAATTTAGAGCAGCCCCAGTCCATTATGACATTGTCATTACCAAGCATACCTTAGAGTTTATGATAATTGTGTAATGAAGGGGGTTACAAACAGCCACAAATCATAGGACATAAAGGTTAGGAGAAGACACTCAGCACCACCTAGAGTTAGACAGAAGAACATTTGTACTCCACAGCCAATGTAAGAGATGCTGTGCTTCCCTAAGGAATGGTTGATAACCATCTTAGGAACCAAACTGGAAATATAGAACAAATCAATGATGGAAAGCTGACTGAGCAAGAAGTACATAGGGGTGCTGAGGTGGGAGTCCACCCAGATCAGAAAGATGAGTATGGAATTCCCTTTGAGGGTAATGAAGTAGATGAGAAGAATGAGGTAGACCAGGAAGCTGACATACTGGAACTCAGGGAAGAGACCCAAGAGGATGAAATCTGTAGTGGATGTGTCATTTAATTTTGCCATATCCCAGCCTCATCAGTGGCAGCTGTTGTGTGGTAAGAGGAAAGCATAGGTCATCTGTTACATCTTATGTCTTGTTATGAGCTTTTGATTTTATACTTTTTTTTTCTATCCATTATTCCTTCTACCTCCTCACAGACCCAAATAGCATGTAAAACATATTGAGAATCTTCTAGGTTGAAGAATATATGGATAATTCAGGAGAGTTGCACACAGCTTGGAGAAAGCATGGTGGAACCTCTGTGTTCTTTCCCATATGTCTTGCTCTACACATGTCTGCCATCTAAATGTTAATATGCATCCTCTATTATATCTTTTTATAATAAACAGGTAATACAGTTAAAAAATCTTGAGGTTTTCACATTTAAACGTATTATGTGATAAATATTATATGTAATTATTTTACTCCACTATTTAAAATGTGTTTCAAAAAAAATAAATAAAATGTGTTTCACATCTATATTATTATAGTACTCACCCAAGAAATTAAAACCCATTATTTGGAATTTCCTGAAACAACTATCCTCCACAGTTTTTTGTGTCATTTTAGTTTTGAATTGTCAAAGAAACCATATTCCCAAGTATCTTACATAGATTTTCTTCCACTCTGTGTAATTTATCCCTTTCTCAATCTTTTATAGTCATTGCAAAATTAACTACATATTTTGTATGTTCAAAATTTTTAAGAGTTTAAAAACAACAACATCAAAGCAATAAACCATGCACAAGACCCTTCCAACAACAGAATTCTGTATGATTGCATATATAAAATTCATCCTGATCTTAAGGGATTCAACCTTTTGGAACAACTTGGTCTACCTGCCTATTCTGAGCTCATTTCTGTATTTCCAACAACTTTTTAAATACATTCACCAGATACCCTGACAACACTTTCAACTCATCATGACAAAAGTGATCTCAGCCATTTATGCCATTACCACTCCATTACTATAAACATTCAGGCTTAACTCTTGAGACCACTTTTGATTTCCTTGCTTTCTATATTTAATCAGTTACTTGTCCCAGCCATATTAAGCTAAGTATTTGTAACACACACATCTTCTTTCCAAACCTATTATTTCACTCAATTCTAAGTTTTTAATGCTCATTTTCCTGAATTTCTAGTCTCTTTTCCCTTCAAATCATAATCATCTTAAACCATACTTGTGATCAAGTCACTCTTTGGGGCAACTGTGAACCTGACCTGTTTTCCCTTGTAGGTTAAAGACTTTTTTCCTTGCTGCTTTCATGATTCTTTCCTTGTCTGTGTACTGTGTGAATTTAATTCTGAAATGCTTTGGTAATAGTTTATTTTTTTGAATTTAATAAGTTGGATTTTGTTGTATATTGATGTATGTGTTCTTCCCCAAATTAGGGAAGTTTTCAACTATAATTGTTTAAAAAATCTTCTGCTCCCCTTTCTCTCTCTTCATCTTCTAGACTCCTACAATATTAGGAGTGTTCCTCTTTAATAAGTTTCTGAGTTCTCTAAATTACATATCGTGATCTTTTGCCTTTATTTTTCGTTTTTCAGCTTTATTATTTTCCATAACTTTATTTTCCATACCACTGATTTGCTGTTTTCTTCATCCATCCTTGCTTTCATGGCACCTTTAGAGATTGCAACTTGGTTATAGTATTTTTAATTATGCCAAGACTAGATTTTACTTGTTTTACCTCTACAGAAAGGGATTTTCCAGTGTCTTCTGTGCTTTTTTCAACTGCAACTAGTATTCTTGTAATTGTGGTTTTAAGTACTAGTTTAGACATCTTATATCTCTGTTGACTAAATCCCTGGTTTCCACTTCTGCCTGTTTGTTTTTTTTTTTCCTTTTGGGGGGAATTTCTCTGTCTTATCATATAAGAAGAAGAAAAAAATTACTAAAAAAAATAAATTAAGAAATTAAGAAAAAAACAAAAAAAATCAAATAAAGGAAATGAGATCTTTGGTATATTTCAGTCTGGTTGTTAAGAGAAACTTGATAGAAAGATAAAGAAATAAAGAGGAAGAAAAGAAAAGAAAAATGGTTTAAAAATTAAAAATTAACTTTTTTCAAATAATAAAATAAAATAAATATAATAAAAATATTTGCCCTTTCTGCCAAGATCTCTTGCTCAAATTATGCAGTTTGTTGCATTAATCCTCACACCAATTCCCTATGTGTTCAAAATTATTTGAGCTGATCTACCTGTATTTCAGGGAGGAGATAAGCTCAGGGTCTCCATACTACTCTGCCATCTGAACTTCTCTATATTTGCATATGACATATTGGATAAAGGTGTATCCAAAATCTATCAAGACCATATCAAACTCAACAATCCAAAAACAAACAACCAAGTTAAGAAATGAGCAGAAGTCATGAGTAGACACTTTTCCAAAGAAGACATCCAGATGGCCAGGCATATAAAAAGTTGCTCAATATCATTTATCATCAGCAAAATACAAATCAAAACCACAATGAGATAACACCTCATACCTGCCAGAATGGCTAAAGTGAACAACTCAGGAAACAACAGATGTTGGTGAGGATGCACATAAAGGGGAACCCTTTTGCACTGATGGTAGGAATGCAAACTGATGCGGACATTCTGGAAAACGATAAGGAGGTTCTTCAAAAATTAAAAATAAAACTACCCTATGACCCAGAAACTGCACTACTAGGTATTTCCCCAAAGAATACAAAAATGCTGATGCAAAAGGGCACATTGCACATGTTTATAGTAGCACAATCAACAATAACCACTTTGTGGAAAGAGCCCAAATGTCTATCAATTGATGTATGGATAAAGGAGATGTGGTATATATATATATATATATATATATATATATATATATATAATGGAATATTACTCAACAATCAAAAAGAATGAAATCTTGCCATTTGCAATAAGGTAGATGGAACTAGAGTGCTTTATGCTAAGTGAAAAAAGTAAGTCAGAGAAAGATAAATATATGATTTCACTTATATTTACAATTGAAGAAACACAACAGATGGACATATTTAAAGGCAATGAAAAATAAAATATTATAATGGAGAGGAAGGTAAACCATAACAGACTCTTAAATACAAAGAAAAACTGGCAGTTAATGGAGGGTATGTGGGGGTATGGGATAAATGGGTGATTGACATTATGGAGGTCACTTGGGATGAGCACTGGGTGTTATATATGTGATGAATTACTCAATTCTACTTCTGAAACCAATTCTACACTATATGTTATCTAACTTGAATTTAAATAAAAATACAAAAATAAAATAAAATGCCATGGAGCTCAGGAATTTTTTTCTTTGTATAAATTTTGTTCAAGAATGCTGACAATGAGTAGGGCCATTTGTTTTCTGAACACAATACGGTGGGAAATCAAAGTCCAACAAAAATAAAGTGTGCTATAGGCTCATTAAAAACAGCAAATAGTGATGTTGGCAGAGCAAAGAGGGGATGGTGCAAATTGAAAAAGCACTGAAGTTAGAAAAAAATTGGAGAGGCCAGGGGCACTTGGGTGCCTCAGTCAGTTAAACACCAGATTCTTGATTTTGGCTTAGGCTATGATCTCACAGTTCATGAGATAAAGCCCCACATTGGGTCCGGCATTGACAGCCTGCTTGGAATTCTCTCTCTCCCTCACTCTCTGCCTCTCCCCCACTCTCTCTATCTCTCTTTTAAAAAAAATAAACTCAAAAAAAAATTGGAGAGGCTGCAGAAATGTTGATAAGGGCCCTTAACAGAGATGGCTGAAGAAACACATGATTGTGCTAATGTAAGGAATCGTTATTGATAGTTATAAGTTAACAACTTGCAAGGAGTCCTTTGTAATATTTCATTGTTATCACCTCTTTGAATTTTAGTTTCTACTTGTGCATCTGTCTCCACTTCTAGCCCACAAGTTTATTGAGTGTTGTGACCTTGTTTTATTTACTTTGATAATCTTTATGTTTAGAATCACTTTCAGAACATAGGTGTTACTAAATGACTAACGAATGAATAAACCACAACTCTATGAAGAAAATATTACTATCTCCACCTTTCAGATAAGGAAACTGATGAAAGACTCACAGATTTTCCTCATTATGTGACATATCCTAAGTCCCTAGTCTGTTCTGTGTCATGATTCCATGTTTTATTCCTTTTTAAAGTTTAGTTATTTAAGAGAGAAAGTGAGATAAAGCAAGAGAGAGAGAGAAAGAGAGAGACAGAGACAGAGAGAGAGAGAGAGAGAGACAGAGACAGAGACAGAGAGAGAGAGAGAGACAGAGAGAGGAGGAGCAGAAAGAGAGGGAGAAAGAGAATTCCAAGCAGGTTCTGCACTGTCAGCACAGAGTCCAACACAGGACTCAAACTCATGATACCTGAGATTATGACCTGAACTGAAATCAAGAGTCAGATGCTTAACTGACTGAGCCACGCAGGCACCCCCTTATGTTTCATTTCTATTCTCAAAAGAGTGAACAAGTAATGGAAACACAGTAAGTATGGCCTAAGGTTTATTTGTGCTGTCAAGGCGTCCACACATGACTCATTTGCTGCTGTGCTGAAAAATATAGCATGGGAAGGATATAAAATAGATGGTCTTCATGTTTATTTAGGTCTTTGATTCTTAAAACGTTTTAACAGATACAAAATAAAAGACTTTTATTTTGGCAAAATTATAACTACTGAGAGGAAAGGCTGAAAATAAGATGCGTTTTTTTAAATTATTATTGTTGTAGCAGTTCACATCTTTTCACTTCTGTCTCCAAACCCCAACTCAATCATTTTTTCAAATAATTGGAATTCCACACATCATAGAATGTTTGTAATAATTATAAAATTCCAAAAAAAAGACTGATCTTAGGTAATTGTTCTAGCAAGTTGATAAAATTTATTCAAGTTCAGCCAATGTTTTCTATTGCATATGCTAGTTTCCAAAACTCTTTTCAGTGGATGATGATTATTCTCACAAAGAGGAACCAGCAACTCTCTAAAGAAATAAAAAATGCAAATATTTAATGTGATATTGACAGACATCAACACATCTGTACTTCCATTGGCTCAAAGGCTGGGCCTGAGGCAATGTGTGACTTCAAAATAAGAGTTATATATGAGCTGGATTTGAGGGAGAACAAATAAATAATTTCCTAAAAGGATGTCGGCTACATTCATGGTGTGTTAAAGTAGTGACTCTGAATCTCATTTCAAATGTCTTGTGGGAGTTCTGTTCTTCACTTTAATTAGCAGTACCTTCTACTTGCCTTAACTCTCACAAATGTCTGCAAAGGAAAACATCTCCCTTTTTTTAATTCCCACTGGAACCTAGAAAATGCATAAAATATCACTTCCCTTGGGATTACACACCTTTTCTAATCATCAGGATTCTCTAGGGAATTGTTCCTTGCATCTGAGTAGAATGTCTATGGATTCCCTTAATACACTGTGAAATTATCTATGTAAACACTTAATATTTCTCTTATTATAATTATAAGTCAGTAGTATACAAAAATACAAGTCAATAAATACTAATAAACATTCCATATTAACAAATTGTCCCAAGAGGTGATACTCCACCAAAAACCTGTTAGGTATAATACATTAATTTAGTAAAGTTTCAGAGTAAAAAAACCAATATACAGAAATCTGTTACATTTCTATACACTAACAACAAACTATCAGAGAAAATAAGAAAATCCCATTAACAATTGCATCAACAGGAAGAAAATACCTAGGATTAAGTTTCACCAAGGAGGTAATTATTAGACATTGGCAAAAGAAATCCAATCATGGAATGGAAGAAATAATATTGTTAAAATGTCCATATTACCCAAAGCAATCTACAGATTCAATGGAATACTTATCAAAAAATTATTTAAATTCCAGTTAGTTAATATACAGTGTAATACTAGTTTCTGGTGGACAATATAGTGGTTCAACAGTTCCATACAACACCTCGTGCTCGTCACAAGTGCACAGTGTAATTCCCATCACCTATTTAACCAACCCACCCTAACCTCCACTCTCATAACCATTTATTTGTTCTCTATAAGTAAGACTCTGTTTCTTGGTTTGCCTCTTTCCCTCTCTTTTTCTCTTTCTTCATTAGTTTTGTTTCTTAGATTCCATATATGAGGGAAATCATATGGTATTTTTCTCTATCCATGTTGTTGAAAATGGCAAGATTTCATTCTTATGGCTGAGTATTATTCCTGTGTGTGTGTGTGTGTGTGTGTGTGTATGTGTGTGAATCACATCATCATTATCAATTCATCAGTCAATGGACACTTGGGCTGTTTCCATAATTTGGCAATTGTATATAATCCTGCTATAAATATCAATGTGCATGTTTCCCTTTGAATTCGTATTTTTGTATTCTTTGGGCAATATCTAGTGGTACAATTGCTCCATCATAGGGTAGTTCTTTTAACTTCTTAAGGAAACTCCATGCTATTTTCCACAGTGGCTGCACCACTTTGCAATCCTACCAACAACACATGAGTGTTCCTTTTTTTCCACATCCTCACCAACACCTGTTATTTCTTGTTGACTTCAGCCATTCTGACAGGTGTGATTTAGTTTTGATTTGCATTTCACTGATGATATTGAGGCACATCTTTTCTTGTATCTGTTGGCCATTTGCTGTCTTCTTTGGAGAAATGTCTATTTGTGCCTTATGCTCATTTGTAGACTGGGTTATTCATTTTTTGGGATGTTGGGTTTTAGAAGTTCTTTATATATTGTGGATACTAACAGTTTATCAGATAATTTATTTGTAAATGTCTTTCCCATTATAGGCTTACTGTTTTGGTGTTTTCTCCTTTGCAGTACAGAAGCTTTTTATTTTGATGTAATCACAATAATTTATTTTTCTTTTGTTTCCTTTGTCTGAAGAGACATTACTAGAAAAAATATTAATATGACAGATATCAAAGAAATCACTGCCTATATTTTATTCTAGCAGTTCTATGTTTTTAGGGATCACAATTATATTTTTAATTAGCTTTCAGTTTATTTTTGTGTAGTGTAAGAAAGGGATCCAGTTTCATTTCTTCACATGTACCTATACAGTTTTCACAGCAATATTTGTTAAACAGATTACATTTTCCCCATTGTATATTCTTGCTCCCTTTTTCACAGATTAATTTTCCATATCAACATGGGTTTATTTCTGGACACTATTCTAATCACATATCTTTCTATTTTTGTTTCAATACCATGATGCTAGGATTATTACAGGTTAGTAGTATATATTTCAAACTTGGACTGTGATATCTCCAAGCTTTATCTTTTTTTCTCAATATTTCCTTGGCTATCCTGGATCTTTTGTGGTTCCTTAGAAATTTTAGGATTATTTGTCCCAGTTCTGTGAAAACACTGTTTTTATTTTCATGGGGATTACATTAACCCATAGGTTGTTTTGGATAGTATAGCCATTTTATAATATTGTTTTTTCCTATCTATATGCATGCATATATTTCAATTTCTCTGTGTCATTTTCTGCTTCTATCATTACTGTTTTATAGTTTTTAGAGTATTTAGGTCTTTCACCTCTTTGTTAAGTTTATTTCTTGGTATTTTATTATATTTGGTGCAATGGGAAATGGAATTTTTTAAATTTTCTTTCTACTAATCATCATTATTGTATATTCAGCAGATTTATGTAGATCAATTTTGTGTCTTGTAATTGTGTTGAATTCATCTATCATTTTATCAGTGGAGTCTTTGGGAAGTAAGACAGTAAAAATTTCACATCTTTCTTACAAATGTATATTTGTTTTATTTATTTTATTTTCTGATTACTGTTAGATTACTTAGAACTTTAGGTGTTTTGTTAAATGAAAGTTGAGAGTGAACATGTTAATCTTAGAGAAAAAGCTCTAATTTTTTCACCACTCAGTTTAACATTAGCTGAAAGTTTTTTCATATATGCTTTTACTGTGTTGAGGTATGCTCCCTATAATTCTCTTTTTTTTTAGAGTTTTTATCATAAGTAAATCAAAATTTACATTTGGTGAAGTGACAATAGTTCATTTTTTTTGTTGTTGTTTCCCTTCCCTCCAGTGATATATCTAGTAAGAAATTGCTATGGTCAAGGTCAAAGAGCTTACTGCTTGTGTTCTCCTCTAGATTTTTAATGGTTTACTCTCTCACATTTAAGTTTTTCATGCATTTTGAATTTATATGTGCTTATGGTGTAATAAAGTGGTCCAGTTTCATTCTTGTGAATGTAGTTGTACAGTTTTCCCAACACCAAGTGTTGAAGTGACTGTATTTTTTCGATTGCATATTCTTTCCTGCTTTCTCAAAGATTATTGACCATATAGTTGTGGTTCCATTTCTGGGTTCTCTACTCTGTTCCATTGATCTATGTGTGTTTGTGACAATCCCATATGTTCTTGATGACCATAGCTTTGCAATATAGCTTCAGAATAAAAAGCCCTGCACAGCAAAGGAAACAGAAAAAACAAAACAAAACAAAACAAAACAACAACAACAACAACAACAACAACAACAACAACAACAACAAAAAACCCTAAAAGGCAACTGACAGAATTGGAGACGATATTTGCAAGTGACATGTCTGATAAAGGGTTAGTATTCAAAATATATAAAGAATTTATCAAACAACAACATCAAAAACAAGACAAATAATCCAGTTAATAAGTGGGTAGAAGACATGAATATACATTTTTGCAAAGAAGACATCCCTATGGCTAACAGACACATTAAAAAGTACCTAACATCATTCATCATCAGGGAAATACAAATAAAAAAAACATGATGCCATACAACCTCACACTAGATCATGAGAGAATTAGAGAACTAAGTGGTTCCATGAAATGAAACAATATCTGTATCATAAGAATTGTAGAAGAAGAGCGAGAAAAAGTGGCAGAAGTTTATTTGAAAAAATTATATCTGATAACTTCCCTAATCTGGGGAAGAAAACAGGCATCCAAGTCCAGAAGGCACAGAGAACTTTCTTCAAATTCAACAAAAACAGGTCAAAACCATGAGATATAGTGAAACTTCCAACATAAAAAAAATAGAGAATTCTGAAAGCAGCTAGGGACAAAAGTTCTTAAATTACAAAGTTGGACATATAAGGTTAGTAGCAGAACTGCTCACCGACTTGGCATGCCAAAAGGGAGTGGCAAGCAATATTCAATGTGATGAATAGAAAAAAAAAATGCAGCCAAGAATCCTTTATCCAGTGATGCTGCCATTCAGAATAGAAGGAGGGATAAACACTTTCCTAGACAAACTAAAACCAAAGGAGTTTGTGACCAATAAACCTGTCCAGCAAGAAATTCTAAAGGGGACTATCTGAGTGGAAAGCAGGAAAGACAACAAAGGACACAAGAACATCACCAGAAACACTAAATCTCTACATAAAACAATGCCACAAAATTCATATATTTCAATGATCACTCTTAATTTAAATGTATGAAATGCCCCATTCATAAGACATAGGGTATCAGAATGGATAAAAAACAAGATCCATCTCTATGCTTCCTACAAGAGAATCAGTTTAGACCTGAGGACACCTGCAGATTGAAAGTGAAGGGATGGAGGAACATCTACTTTGCTAAGGGAGGTTAAAAAAAATTCAAAGTAGCCATACATATATTAGACAAACTAGATTTTAAAACAGACTGTAACAAGAGATAAAGAAAGATATTATATCATAATTAAGGGGTCTATGCATCAAGTAGAGCCAACAATTTTAATATTTATGACCCTAACATGGAAGAACCCAAGTGTATAATTCATAAACAAATTCATTGATAATAATACCTTTATTGGAGGAGACTTTAAAACTTTATTTACAGCTATGGACAGATAATTTAGTTAGAAAATCAACAAGTTAACAATGGCTCTGAATAAAACACTGGACCAGATGGACATAACAGATCTATTTAGAACATTTCATACTAAAGCAGCAGAAAACATATTCATTTTGAGTGCACATGGAACATTCTCCAGAAGAGATAACATATTGGGCCACAAATCATCCCTCAACAAGTAAAAAAAGATTGGAATCATACCATGCTTATTTTCCAATCACAACACTATGAAACTTGAAATCAACCACAAGAAAAAGTTTGGAATGCCCTCAAATACATGGAGGTTAAAGAACATCTTACTAAGGAATGAGTGGATTATCTCGGAAATTAAAAAAAAAACTTCAAAATACATGGAAGAAAATAAAAATGAAAACACAACACTCCAAATATTTGTGATACAGCAAAGGCAGTCCTGAGAGGAAAATATCTTGCAATTCAGGCTTAACTCAAGAAGCAAGGAAAGTCTCAAATACAAAATCTAAACTTACATATAAGGTGGCTAGAAAAGGAGCATAAAATAAAGACCAAAGCCAGCATAAGTTGGGGAATAATAAAGATTAGAGCAACAATAAACAATATAGAATTAAAAACACAGTAGAACAGATTAATGGAACTAAGAGCTGGTTTTTGAAAGAATGGACAAAATTGATAATCCACTAGTCAAACATCTAAAGAGAGAGAGAGAGAGAGAGAGAGAGAGAGAGAGAAGGCCCGAATAGATAAAATTACAAATGACAAGAGAGATCACATCCAAAACCACAGAAATAAAATTATAAGAGAATACTATGAAAAATTATATGACAACAAATTGGACAATCTGGTAAATGGACAAATTCCTAGACACTCACTCACTACCAAAACTCAGAAAGGAATAGAAAATTGGAACAGACTATAACCGCCAAAGAAACTGAATCATTTATTGAAAATCCCCCAACAAATAAGAGTCGTGGGCCAGATGACTTTTCCAGGTGAATTCTATAGACATTGAAAGAAGAGTTAATACTTATTATCTTCAATCTGCCCCCCAAAAGGCAAATGTATGTAAGGCTTCCAGGCACATTCTATGAAACCAACATTACCTTGATTCCAGAAAAAGATACCACTAATAAGGAGTTTAAAAGGCCAGTATCCCTGCTAAACATAGATGCAAAAATCCCCAACAAGATATTAGTAATCAAATTCAACAGTACATCAAGAGAATTATTAACCATGATCAAGTGAGATTTATTCCTGGGCTGCAGGGCTGGCTCAATATTCACAAATAAATCAGTATGATATACCATATTACTTAACAAAGGATAAAAACCATACGAACCTTCCAATAGATTCAGAAAAAGCATTTGATAAAATATAGCATCCTTTCTTGATAAAATCCCTCCAGAAAGTAGGGATAGAAGAACATAACTCAGCATCATACAAGCCATATATGAAAGGCCCACAGTTAATATAACGCTCAATGAGGAAAAACTGACAGCATTCCTCCTAAGATAAGGAATATGACAAGAATGTCCACCCTCAACACTGTTGTTCAACATAGCATTAGAATCTCTAGCTCAGCAATCAGACAACAAAAAGAAATAAAGTCATCCAAATTGACAAGGAAGAAGTCAAATTCACTCTTCATATGTGACATAATACTCTGCATAGAAAACCAAAAGACTCCACCAAAAAATTACTAGAGGTGATACATGAATTCAGCAAAGTCACAGTATATAAAATCAACATACAAAAATTGGTGGCATTTCTATACACCAACTGTAATGCAGCAGAAAGAGATATCAAGAAATAAATCCCATTTAAAGTTGCACCAAAAGTCATAGGATACCTAGGAACAAACATATCCAAAGAGATAAAAGATCTGTATGCTTAAAATTATAGAAAGATTATGAAAGAATTTAAAGAAGACACAGATAAGTGGAAAAACTTTCCATGCTCATGGATTGGAAGAACAAATGGATTGTTAAAATGTCTACAGGACCCAAATCAACCTACATATTCAATGTAACACCTATCAAAATAACACCATCATTCTTCACAGAGCTAGAATAAATAATCTTAAAATTTGTATGGAACCAGAAAATACCCCAATTAGCCAAACTATTGTTGAAAAAGAAAGCCAATACTGAAGTCATGACAATTGCAGACTTCAAGTTTTATTACAAAGCTGTAATCATCAAGACAGTATGGTACTGGCACAAAAACAGACACATAGATCAATATAGTAGAAAGAGAACCCAGAAATGGACTCACAAATGTATGGCCAATTAATCTTTGATGAACCAGAAAAGAGTATCCAATGGAAAAAAAAATGCAGCGTCTTCAACAAATGGTGCTGGGAAAAATGGACAGTGACATGCAGAAGAATGACCATGAACCACTTTCTTACACCATAAGCAAAAATAAATTCAAAATGAATGAAAGACCTCAATGTGTTGCAGGAAACCATCAAAATCATAGAGGAAAAAGCAAGCAGCAACTTTGTTGACCTTGGCTGCAAAAACTTCTTACTTGACATTTCCCTGGAAGCAAGGAAAATAAAAGCAAAAATGAATTATTTGGGCCTTGTCAGGATAAAAGGCTTCTACACAGTGAAGAAGACAACAAAACTAAAAGACAACTGACTGAATGGGAGAAGATATTTGCAAATGGCATATCAGATAAAGGGTTTGTATCCAAAATTTATAAAGAACTTACCAAACTCAGCACCCAAAAAACAAACAATCCAGTGAAGAAATGAGCAGAAGACATAAACAGACACTTTTCCAAAGAAGACATCCAGATGGCTAAGTGATAGTTGAAAAAAAATGCTCAACATCTCTCATAATTAAGGAGATATAAATAAAAACTTCAATGAGATACTACCTCACACCTATCAGAATGGCTAAAATTGACAATTCAGGAAACAACAGATTTTGGCAAGGATGTGGATAAAGGGGAACCCTTCTACAATGTTGGGAATGAAAACTGGGGCAGTCACTCCTGTAAACAGTATGTAAGTTCCTCTGAAAATTAAAAATAGAGCTACCCTATGATCCTGCAATTGCACTATGAGGTATTTATCCAAAGGATACAAAAATGCTGATCCGAAGGGGCATATGCACCCCAATGTTTATACCAGTACAATCAACAATAGCCAAATTACAGAAAGAGCCCAAATTTCCCCCAACTGATGAATGTGGGGGAATACACGTGCACACACACGCACACACCCACACACACAACACATAATGGAATACTACTTAGCAATAAAAACAAATGAAATCTTGCCATTGCAACAATATGGAAGGAACTACAGTGTCTTATGCTAAGTGAAATATGTCAGTCTGAGAAAGACAAATATAGTATTTCACTCATATGTGGAATTTAAGAAACACAACAGATGAACACACGGGAAGGGAAGGAAAAATAAGGTGAAAACAGAGAGGGAACAAACCATGCAAGACTCTTAAGTACATAAAACTAGCTGAGAGTTGCTGGAAGCAAGGTGGATGGGTGGATGGGCTAAATGGGTGATAGGCATTAAGGAGGGCACTTTTCAGGATGACTACTAGGTGTCAGACATAAGAGATGAATCACTGGATTCTACTCCTGAAAACCAAGACTACCCTGTATGTTAACTAACTTGAATTTAAATTAAAAAAATATGTGATTATATATATGTATATGATTTTCTTACTGGATAATTTATCAGTTAATGCATATGGGGTGCTAACATGTTCTAGCATTATTGTATTGCTGTCAATTTTTCTTTTAATGTCTGTTAGTAGATGCTTTATGTATTTAGGATCTCTCATGTTGGGTGTATAAATATTTATAATTGCTATACGCACACACGCACACACACTATATATGTGTGTATATATATAATATAATAAATATAATATAATATAATATAATATAATATAATATATATTGCTATACACACACATGCACTATATATACATATATATATAATATTATATATATTACACGCACTATATATATTCACTCAGCCATTAATATATATTATATATTAATATATATTTTATTAATATATATTAATATATATTATATATATACATGCACTATATATATACACATATATATGTATATATATATGTGTATATATATATATATATATAATATTACTTAGCCATTAAAAGGGATGTAGATGGCATTAGAGTGTATATGCTAAGTGAAGTAAGTCAGAGAGAGACAAATCCCATATGATTTCACTCATATGTGGCATTTAACAACCACAACAGATGAACATATGGGAAAGGAGGGAAGAGAGAGGGGAATATAACACAAAAGACTCTTTATGATAGACAGCAAACTGAAGGTTAATGGAGGGTGGTGGGTTGGTGATGGGTTAAATGGATAATCGGTATTAAGGAGGGCACTTTTGTTGAGCACTGAGTCTTATGTAAGAGATGAATCACTATATTCTACTTCTGAAAACAATATTATTTATTATCTGTACGTTATCTAATTAAAATTTAAGTAAAAATTTGAAAAAAAATTACTCTGTTAAATGTTCTTTGTGCATCTGTTGTGATGATCATATAGTTTTTAATTATTTTTCTTATTAATGTAATATATCATGTTCACTTATTTGCAATTATAAAGCCACCCATGCATGCATAAAATAAATCCCACATACTCATAGTGAATTTTTTGAAAATAAATTGTTTAATTCAGTTTGGTAATATTTTTTAAAGATTTTTTAATCTATATTCCTCAGAGATACTGGCTTTGTGGTTGGTTGGTTGGTTGGTTAGTTAGTTTTCTTATTGTAGTGTCTTGGATTGTATAATAAATTTGGTAGCCTTTCTTCTTCCTCAACTTATTAGTATAGTTTAATTAATATCAGTATTAACATTTTTTTAATGTTTGGTAGAACTTATCTGGGAAGCCATCTGATCCTGGACATTTGTTTATTGGCAATTTTATGGTTATTGATTTTATTTCATTGTTATTCTGTTAAAATTTTCTATTTCTTCCTTATTTAGTTTTGAAAGATGATATGTTTCTAGAAATGTATGCATTTATTTTGGTTGTCTAATTTTTTGGCAGGTAATTTTTCATACCATGCTGTTGCAAACTTTTGTATTTCTGTGATGGCAGTTATTTCTCCTCTATTTCTTTGGGTTTTCTCTGTGTATGTGTATCTGTCTCTGTATCTTTTTCTCTTCTTGATGATTTTGGGAAATATTTTATCAATTTTGTTGATCCTTTCAAAGAACAAACTAATGCTTTCATTAATCTGTTTTATTGGCTTTTTTAAAGTCTCTATTTCTGTAATTTTCGCTCTAATTTTTAGTATTGTTTCCTTATAATGGCTTCTGGGTTTATTTATCTTTTTCTAACTCCTTTAGATGTAAGGTTAGCTTTTTTATTTTATATTTTTCTTGTTTCTTGAGATAGGCCTGTATTGCTCTAATATTTCTTAGAAAAGCTTCGTTGCGCTTCAATGATTTGGTTTCTTATTTTTTTTAATTCATATATTGATTTTGAGAGGTGGGGGAGAGCATGAGTGGGGTAGGAGCACAGATAGAAGGTGAGAAAGAATCACAATTAGGCTCCGTACTGCCAGCACAGAGGCCAATATGGGGCTTGATCCCACCAAACATGAGATCATGACCTGAGCCAAAATCACGAGTCAGATGTTTAACCAACCTAGTCACACAGGTGTCCATTTGGATCAATGATTGAGTGGTTCAACACAACCATTGTGTTTCCATTTTCATTTGTTTCCATATATTTTTGTTGTCTCCTATTTGATTTACTAGTTGACCCATTCATTGTTTTGTAACACATTGTTCAGCCCCCATGTCTTTGTGTCTTTCCAGATTTTTTTTTATTTCTGTATTTGCGCCCAGTTTTATACTACTGTGGTCAGAAAAAATAAACATTACTATGTTAATAATTTTCTGCTTATTGAGAAATGTGTTGTGTACTAATGTGATCTATTCTGGAGAATGTTTAATGTGCACATGAAAAGAATGTGTGTTTTGCTGTTTTTGGATAGAATGTTCTGAATATATCTGTTAGGTCCATCTGGTCCAACATGTCATTCAAAGACACTGTTCGCTCTTTGATTTTCACTGGATAATCTCTCAATTGATGCATATTGAGTGCTAACATGTTCTAGTATTATTGTATTGCTGTCAATTTCTCTTTTTATGTCTGTTAATAGATGCTTTATGTATTTAGGATCTACCATGTTGGGTGCATAAATATTTATAATCATTATATCCCATTGTTTGTTTCTTTTTTCATCATATAGTGTTCTTTTTGTCTCCTGCTGCAGTCTTTGTTTTAAGTTATCTTTTGTTTGGTATAAGTATTGCTAACCAAACTTTCTTCTTATTTTCATTTATATGGTAAATGTCCATCAGACCTATACTGAACTATACTTATTAGTATAGTTTAATTAATATCGGTATTAACATTTTTTTAATACTTGCAGTTTTTCCCGATTGAGGATGATGTTAGCTATGGGCTTTTCATAAATGGCTTTTATGATCTTTAAGTATGTTCCTTCTATCCCGACTTTCTCGAGGGTTTTTATTAAGAAGTCTTGCTGAATTTTGTCAAAGGGCTTTTCTGCATCTATTGACAGGATCAAATGGTTCTTATCTTTTCTTTTATTAATGTGATGGATCATGTTGATTGATTTGTGAATGTTGAACCAGCCCTGCATCCCAGGAATGAATCCCACTTGATCATGGTGAATAATTCTTTTTATACGCTGTTGAATTCAATTTGCTACTATCTTATTGAGAATTTATGCATCCATATTCATCAGGGATATTGGCCTGTAGATCTCTTTTTTTACTTGGTCTCTGTCTGGTTTAGGAGTCAAAGTAATACTGGCTTCATAGAATGAGTCTGGAAGTTTTCCTTCCCTTTCTATTTTTTGGAATAGCTTGAGAAGGATAGGTATTATCTCTGCTTTAAACGTCTGGTAGAACTCCCCTGGGAAGCCATCTGGTCCTGGACTCTTATTTGTTGGGAGATTTTTGATGACTGATTCAATTTTTAGCTGGTATGGGTCTGTTCAAGCTTTGTATTTCCTCCTGATTGAGTTTTGGAAGAGTGTGGGTGTTTAGGAATTTGTCCATTTCTTCCAGGTTGTCCAATTTGTTGGCATATAATTTTTCATAGTATTCCCTGATAATTGTTTGTATCTCTGAGGGATTGGTTGTAATAATTCCATTTTCATTCATGATTTTATCTGTTTGGGTCATCTCCCTTTTCTTTTTGAGAAGCCTGGCTAGAGGTTTGTCAATTTTGTTTATTTTTTCAAAAAACCAACTCTTGGTTTCGTTGATCTGCTCTACAGTTTTTTTAGATTCTATATTGTTTATTTCTGCTCTGATCTTTATTATTTCTCTTCTTCTGCTGGGTTTAGGCTGCCTTTGCTGTTCTGCTTCTATTTCCTTTAGGTGTGCTGTTAGATTTTGTATTTGGGATTTTTCTTGTTTCTTGAGATAGGCCTGGATTTCAATGTATTTTCCTCTCAGGACTGCCTTCGCTGCATCCCAAAGCATTTGGATTGTTGAATTTTCATTTCGTTTGTTTCCATATATTTTTTTAATTTCTTCTCTAATTGCCCGGTTGACCCATTCATTCTTTAGTAGGGTGTTCTTTAACCTCCATGCTTTTGGAGGTTTTCCAGACTTTTTCCTGTGGTTGATTTCAAGCTTCATAGCATTGTGGTCTGAAAGTATGCATCGTATGATTTCAATTCTTGTATACTTATGAAGGGGTGTTTTGTGACCCAGTATGTGATCTATCTTGGAGAATGTTCCATGTGCACTCGAGAAGAAAGTATGTTCTGTTGCTTTGGGATCCAGAGTTCTAAATATATCTGTCAAGTCCATCTGATCCAATGTATCATTCAGGGCCCTTGTTTCTTTATTGACCGTGTGTCTAGATGATCTATCCATTTCTGTAAGTGGAGTGTTAAAGTCCCCTGCAATTACCACATTCTTATCAATAAGGTTGCTTATGTTTGTGAGTAATCGTTTTATATATTTGGGGGCTCCTGTATTCGGCGCATAGACATTTATAATTGTTAGCTCTTCCTGATGGATAGACCCTGTGATTATTATATAATGCCCTTCTTCATCTCTTGTTACAGCCTTTAATTTAAAGTCTAGTTTGTCTGATATAAGTAGGGCTACTCCAGCTTTCTTTTGACTTCCAGTAGCATGATAAATAGTTCTCCACCCCCTCACTCTCAATCTGAAGGTGTCCTCAGGTCTAAAATGAGTCTCTTGTAGACAGCAAATAGATGGGTCTTGGTTTTTTTTATCCATTCTGATACCCTATGTCTTTTGGTTGGTGCACTTAGTCCGTTTACATTCAGTGTTATTATAGAAAGATATGGGTTTAGAGTCATTGTGATGTCCATAGGTTTCATGCTTGTAGCGATGTCTCTGGTACTTTGTCTCACAGGATCTCCCTTAGGATCTCTTCTAGAGCTGGTTTAGTGGTGACGGATTCCTTCAGTTTTTGTTTGTGTGGGAAGACCTTTATGTCTCCTTCTATTCTAAATGACAGACTTGCTGGATAAAGGATTCTCGGCTGCATATTTTTCTGTTCATCATATTGAAGATCTCCTGCCATTCCTTTCTGGCCTGTCAAGTTTCAGTAGAGAGATCTGTCACGAGTCTTTCTTTTTTTTAAAAGTTTATTTTATTTTTGAGACAGAGAGAGACAGAGCATGAACGGGGGAGGGTCAGAGAGAGAGGGAGACACAGAATCAGAAGCAGGCTCCAGGCTCTGAGCTGTCAGCACAGAGCCCACCGCAGGGCTCAAACTCACAGATGGCGAGATCATGACCTGAGCCGAAGTTGGCCACTTAACCAACTGAGCCACCCAGGCACACCGAGATCAGTCACGAGTCTTATAGGTCTCCCTTTATATGTTAGAGCACATTTATCTCTAGCTGCTTTCAGAATTTTCTCTTTATCCTTGTATTTTGCCAGTTTCACTATGATATGTTGTGCAGAAGATCGATTCAAGTTATGTCTGAAGGGAGTTCTCTGTGTCTCTTGGATTTCAATGCCTTTTTCCTTCCCCAGATCAGGGAAGTTCTCAGCTATTATTTCTTCAAATACACCTTCAGCACCTTTCCTCTCTCTTCCTCCTCTGGAATACCAATTATGCGTATATTATTTCTCTTTAGTGCATCACTTAGTTCTTTAACTTTCCCCTCATACTCCTGGATTTTTTTATCTCTCTTTTCCTCAGCTTCTTCTTTTTCCATAATTTTATCTTTTAGTTCATCTATTCTCTCCTCTGCCTCTTCAATCTGAGCTGTGGTTGTCTCCATTTTATTTTGCAGCTCATTAATAGCATTTTTTAGCTCCTCCTGGCTGTTCCTTAGTCCCTAGATCTCTGTAGCAATAGCTTCTCTGCTGTTCTTTATACTGTTTTCAAGCCTAGCGATTAATTTTATGACTATTATACAAAATTCACTTTCTGTTATATTGTTTAAATCGTTTTTGATCAGTTCATTAGCTGTCATTATTTCTGGGACTTTTTTTGAGGGGAATTCTTCCATTTCGTCATTTTGGATAGTCCCTGGAGTGGTGCAGGACTGTGGGGCACTTCCCCTGTGCTGTCTTGAATAACTTGCGTTGGTTGGCGGGGCCACAGTCAGACCTGATGTCTGCCCCCAGCCCACAGCTGGGGCCACAGTCAGACTGGTCTGTGCCTTCTCTTCCCCTCTCCTAGGGGCAGAATTCACTGTGGAGTGGCATGGCCTGTCTGGGCTACTTGCACACTGCCAGACTTGTGGTTCTGGGGATCTGGCATATTAGCTGGAGTGGATCACCAAGGTGCACGGGGTCAAGAGGGACAGGCTCAGCTCACTTTTCCTTTGGATATCCGCTTCGGGAGGGGCCCTGTGGCACCAGGAGGGAGTCAGGCCCACTGGAGTGATGGATCCGCAGAAGCACAGCGTTGGGTGTTTGGGAGGTGCAAGCAAGTTCCCTGACAGGAACTGGTTCCATTTGGGATTTTGGCTGGGGGATGGGTGAGGGAGATGGTGCTGTTGAGCACCTTTGCTCACCCGCCAAGCTGAGCTCTGTCATCAGGGGCTCAACGACTCTCCCTCCCGTTGTCCTCCACCCCTACTGCTCTCGGAGCAGAGCTATTAGCTTATAACCTTCCAGATGTCAAGTCCCGCTTGCTGTCAGAACACACTGTCAGGCCCCTCCGCTTTTGCAAGCCAGACTAAGGGGCTCTGCTTGGCCAGCGGGCTGCCTCTCCACCCAGGCTCCCTCCCCCAGTCCGTGTAGCACGCACCGCCTCACCACCCTTCCTACCCTCTTCCGTGGTCCTCTCGTTTGCGCTTGGCTCTGGAGACTCCGTTCTGCTAGTCTTCTGGTGGTTTTCTGGGTTATTTAGGCAGGTGTAGGTGGAATGTAAGTATCAGCAGGACGCTTGGTGAGCCCAGCGTCCTCCTACGCCTCCATCTTCCCAGGATCCCAAGAACTAGTATTTATTCTCATTGATATAATGATATAATTTATATAATAAATGCACTCATTTATTCATTCAATTATTTATTAAATGAATCTTTACTGAACACCTTCTCGGGATGGAGTCAGCGCAAGTCCCAGCGCCCGCTACCCCTGGGCCACAGTCTGACCTGTTCTATTTTTTAAAACTTTATATCATTTACTTATGCTCCAATCTTTATTATTTCCTTTCTGCTGTTGGTTTTAGGTTTTGTTTGTTGTTCATTCTCTAGCTCATTTAGATGTAAGGTTTGTTTGTTTGAGATTTTTCTAATTTCTTGAGGTTGGGTGATATTTCTCTAAATTTTCCTCTTAGAACTGCTTTTGGTGCATCTCAGAGGTTTTGGACCATTGTGTTTATATTTTTATGTGTTTCCATGTGCTTTTTAATTTATTCTTTGATTTCCAAATTGGCCCATTCATTATTTAGTAGCATGTTTTGTAATCTTCACGTATTTATCACTCTTTCTCTTTGTGTGAAGTCTTTCACAGTTTTTCTCTTGTGGTTGTCTTCTAGCTTCATAACATTCTGGTTTAAAAAGATGCATGGTATGGCTTCAATCTTCTTGAATTTGTTGAGATATTTTATAGGATATGTGATCTATTCTTGAAAATGCCTTGTGTGCACCTGAAAATAATATGCATTGTGCTCTTTTAGTATGGAATGTTCTGAATATATATGTTAAATTTTTCTATTCCAGTGTGTCATTTAAAGCCATTACTTCTTGGTTGATTTTTTTTTATTTTAGATGATCTGTCCATTGTTGTAACTGAAGTGTTAAATTCCCCTACTGTCATTTTATTATCAATTAGTTATTTTTATTTGTTATTAACTGCTTTCTGTATTTAGATGCTTCACTTTTGGATGCAAAAATATTTACAATTGTAAGTATCTCCTTGTTGGATTGTCTGTTTTATTTTATGTAGTGACCTTTTTTTTTTTTTTTCTTACAGTCTGTTTTAAAGTCTATTATGTCATACATGCATTGCTACTCTGGCCTTCTTTTGACATACATTTGCATCATAGATATTTCTTCATCCAATGACCTTCAATTCACAGGTGTCTTAGGTCTAAACGTCGTCTCTTGTAGGCATCATATATATGGGTCTTCTTTTCTTAACCATTTTGTAACTCTATAATTCTGTGTTTTTTGATTGGAGCATTTAGTCCATTTATATTAAAGTAATTATGTATTTATTGTTATTTTCGTATGTTTTGTTGTTCTTGAAGATTTTCTCTGATCTATTCTTGTCTCTTTCACGTTTTGCTGATGTTTTATGATATACATGGATTCCTTTGTCCTTAATATTTGCATATTGATAAGTATCTATTGAAATATGGTTGCCATTAGGATTGTATAGAATCACTTCTGCATATAGCAGTCTATATTACGTTGATATTCACTTAAATTTGAACACAATGTTTACCCCTCCTCCACATTTCAGGTATATGTTGTTATATTTTATGTCCTTCTATTTTGTGAGTTCATTGATTAATTTTTTAGAAAAATGTTTATTTTTACTGATTTTTTTTGTTTCCTACCTATATACTTTCACTTTTGGTCTCTCCTGTCCACTGGTAGAGACACTTTTCGTATTTCCTTCAGGACTGGTTTAATGGTCATGAAGTCCCTTAGTATTTGTTTATATGGAAAACTATTCATCTATACTTCTATTTTCTATAATGGCTTTACTGGATAGAGTATTCTTGGTTGTACATTTTGGCCATTGAACATTTTGAATATATTATTCCACTCCCTTGTGACTTGGAAAATTTATTTTGAAAAATATCCTGCTAGCATGATGGGTTTTCCCTTGAAAGTTACTGTTTTCCTTTGTGTTGTTGCTTTAAATTTATTCCTTTATCCCTGTATTTTGCCAGTTTAATTATGGTATGTCTTATTATGGGTCTGCTTTTGTTGATTTTGATGGAAGTACTCTGTGCCTCCTGGATCTGGATATGTGTTTCTTTCCTCAGATTAGGGATGTTTTCAGTTATTATTACTTCATATAAAATTTATGCCCTCTTGGGGCACCTGGGTGGCTCAGTCAGTTGAGATCTGACTTCTACTCAGGTCATGATCTAATAGTTCGTGGGTTCGAGCCCCACATCAGGCTCTGTGCTGATAGCTTAGAGCCTGGAGCCTGTTTCAGATTCTGTGTCTCCCTCTCTCTGTTCCTACCCTTTTCATGCTCTGTCTCTCTCTGTCTCAAGAATAAATAAACATTTTTTTTTAATTTCTGCCCTCTTTTCTCTCTTCTCTCCTTCTGGGATTCCCATAATACAAATGTCATTATATTTGATGAAGTCACTGAATTACCTAAGTCTATTCTACTGGTCGTGGATTTTGTCAATGGTTTGGAATGGCTGGTCATGGTGGCTGAGTACTGCAAGGTGAGAACAGGGTACCCAGAGGCTGTGCAGTCACACAAGGCTTTACCAAAATTTTCCCTGAGCCTATGGCCAAATCTAGCAGGATGGGAGTGAGAGAACCCTCAGGAGAACTCTTGGATGTGGCACAGTGTTAGCACAAAGGTAGCAAGTGTCTATGAAGCTCATCTATCTGCAGATAGACAAATATTTATGGTAAGGGAAGATGGAACAAAATGACACCTGCCTATTCCCTCCATTTTGTAGAAGTCCCTCAACAGACTCTGAATCCAGTAGAAAATATGTTGCTCCTGTTTGTCCTCAGTGTTGTGTAAGCTGTTGTTTTTATGTTGCCTCTCAGAGAAGGCTGCTGTCTCATCAAGAATGGAGACTCAGCTATTACTTGCTTTCCAGGCTCACCTAGTGTTGAGTCAGCTGACATTTGAAATTCCAGGCTCCAAGTACCACTTGTTACCCAAACACAATTCAGCCCTTCCAGTTTTCAAAACCAAACTTTGTGGGAATTAGTCTTTCCCGTGTGAGCTTCCTGGTGCAAGAGCCAATTTCCCTGCTCTCTTAATGCATTCATTCCCCTACCTCTTGCAGGCAACTTCCCTCCACCTTTTTGACTTTCCTAACCTTTCAGATGAAGCTTGTTCTCTGTATTTAGTTGTGGAGTTTCTTCTTCTAGGTTTGGGACACTTTTCAGTTTATTGATTTATATGTGGATGGTATCTATTTGTAAATGTGGGACAGAGTGGGTTTCAGTTCCTCCTACCCAGTTATCTTCCTAAAACAATCCAAAATATATTTTTTAAGACTGTAGTAGGATACTAAGAAAGACACTACATAATGATAAAGAAAACAATACAATAAGAGGATGTAATAATTGCAAATATCTATGTACCTAACATGTGTGTACCAAGGTCCATAAAGAAATTGTTAATACTCATAAATAAAGAAAATTACAGTAATAAAATAATAGTGGAGGACATTAAGAGCTAACTTACATCAATGCAAAAACAAAATCAACAGGGAAAAAGTGGCTTTGAATGAGACATTGGAACAGATGGACCTAACAGGTGTATGTAGAATATTCCATCCAAAAGAAGAGAACACACACTCTTTAAGTACATATAGAACATTTTCCATAATATATCATATGTTAGTCCACAAAATAAGTCTCAATAATTTTAATAAGATTGGAATTATATTAGGAAACATTTCCAAAACAGTGATATGAAACTAGATTGCAAGCACAAGAAAAAAATCTGGAAATATAATAAATATATTAAGGCTTAATAACATGCATTAAACAATGAATGGATCATCCAAGAATTCAAAATCAAAGTAAAAATTCTTGGATACTAAATAAATTAAATAACACAGATATCCAAACTATTTTTGTTACAGCAAAAGCTGTTGTAAGAGGCATGATTGTAGAAATATAGGCATACTTCAAGAAACTTAGAAAAATCTCAAATATACAACCTAACACTATACACCTACAGGAACTAGAAAAATAAGAATAAGCAAAGTACAACCCAGTAGAAGTTAGAACTTGATAAAAATTAAGTATAAATAAATTAAAGCTAAAATAACACAACTATACAAAAACACACACACACACACAAACACACACAACAGAACAGGTAAGTAACAGGAGTGTAGTTTTTTGGAAAGATTAAATTAATAAAACTTTAGTGAGACTCACTAGAAAAAAGAGAGAAGAGTCAAAGAAATAAAATCAGAAATAAAGTAGAATAGGGGCGCCTGTGTGGGTCAGATCGGTTGAGTGTCCAACTTCAGGTCAGGTCATGATCTCGCAGTCTGTGAGTTTGAGCCCCACGTCAGGCTCTGTGCTGACAGCTCAGAGCCTGGAGCCTGCTTCAGATTCTGTGTCTCCCTCTCTCTGCCCCTCCCCCACTCATGCTCTCTGTCAAAAACAAATAAACATTAACAAAATTAAAAAAAAAAGAAATATAGTAGAATAAATTAGGAGAAATAACTGACAATACATAAATACAAAGGAGTATGACAATTTTATGAAAAATTGTATGCCAACAAATTGGACAAGGTAAAATAAATAGATAAATTAATAGAAATGGATTCCTGCTAAAAGTGAATCAGGAAGGAATTGAAAATTTGAACAGACCAATTATCAGCAATGAAACTAAATCAATAACCAATACACTCTCAATAAACAAATGTCCAGTACCTGGTGAATTAAGAGTGGAATGCTATAAAACATTTAAGGAACAGTTAATACTTATTCTTCTCAAACAATTATGAAAGTTTAAAAAGAAAGTAAAACTTCCAAATTCATTCTACAAAGACAGCATTTCCTGATTAAAAAACAAAAAAACAAAAAACCATGAAACTACAAAACTGCAGGCCAATCTCTCTGGTGACCATAGATGCATAGATGCAAAAATTCTCAAGAAAATATTAGGAAATTGAATCTTTAAAAAAAATTAGTGTTCATTTTTAAGAAAGAGAGCTTGAATGGGTGAGGGATAGAGAAAGAGGAATACATTGAATCCAAAGCAGGCTCCAGGCTCTGAGCTATCAGCACAGAGTCAAACATGGGACTGGAATCCATGGATCATGAGATCATGACCTGAGCTGAAATCAAATGCTTAACTGACTGAGCCACCCAGGTGTCCCAGCAAACTGAATCTAACAGCACATTAATAAAAAACCTCATTCACCAAAACCAAGTGAGATGTATTCCTCAGAAGTAAGCATGGTATAATGTTTACAAATCAATAAATGTGATACATTACATTAAGAAGAGAAAGAAAAATCATATGGTCATCTCAATATGTGCATGAAAGCATTATTCAAACTACAAAACTGATTTATGAAAGATACTCTCAAGAAAGTAGGTTTAGGGGCACCTGGGTGTTCAGTCAATTAAGCTCTCAAATTCAGCTCAGGCCATGATCTCTTGGTTTGTGAGTTCAAACTTGGGGTTTTCTCTCTCCCTCTCTCTGCTCCTCCCCCATTTATCCTGAATGAATGAATGGATGTATGAATCAATGAATAAATAAATAAATAAATAAATAAATAAATAAAGTTTAAAAAGAAAGTAGGTATAGAGGGAACATTCCTCAACATATTATGAAAAAGCCACAACTAACATCATACTCAATGGTGAAAATCTGACAGCTTTTTCTCTAAGACCGGGAAAATGATAAGGATATTCTGTCTGGTTACTTTCATTCAATGTAGCTCAGGAGGTACTAGCTGCAGCAATAAAGCAAGAAAAATGAATAAAAGCCATCCAAACTCATAAAAATGAAGTACAAATTTTACTCTTTGCAAAGGACATGATACTACATATAAAAATCCCTAAAGTCTCCAGCAAAAATCTCTACGAGGACAGATTTAGTAAATTTTCAGGATAAAAGTCAATATACAAAAATGATTGCCTTATTATTCATTAATAATAAAGTAGCAGAAACAGAAATGAGAAAATACTCCCATTTACATTTGCACCAAAAATAATAGAATACCTGGGAATAAACTTAACAAAGCAGGTGAAAGACCTGTACTATAAAACTGTATTTCCCTGGTGAAGAGTGACATTGTGCATCTTTTCATGTGTCTGTTGGTCATCTGGATATCTTCTTTGGAAAAGTGTCTATTCATGTCTTCTGCCCATTTCTTCACTGGATGACTTTATTTTTCGGGTGTGGAGTTTGGTGAGTTCTTTATAGATTTTAGACACTAGCACTTTATCCGCTATGTCGTTTGCAAATATCTTTTCCCTTTCTGTCTGTTGCCTTTAGTTTTGTTGGTTGATTCCTTTGCAGTGCAGAAGCTTTTTATCTTCATGAGGTCCCAATAGTTCATTTTTGCTTTTAATTCCCTTGTCTTTGGAGAAGTGTCAAGTAAGAAATTGCTGTGGCTGAGGTCAAAGAGGGTATTTCCTGCTTTTTTTCTCCAGGGTTTTGAGGTTTCCTGTCTCACATTCAGGTCCTTCATCGATTTTGAGTTTATTTTTTGTGAATAGTGTAAGAAAGTGGTCTAATTTCATTCTTCTGCATGTTGCTGTACAGTTCCCCAGCACCATTTGTTAAAGAGACTTTTTTCCACTGAATACTCTTTCCTGCTTTGTCAAAGATTAGTTGGCCATACAAATCAAAACTACAATGAGATATCACCTCATGCCAGTCAGAGTGGCTAAAATGAACAAATAAGGAGACTATAGATGCTGGAGAGGATGTGGGGAAGGGGGAAGCCTCTTGCACTGCTGGTGGGAATGCAAACTGGTGCAGACACTCTGAAAAACAATGTGGAAGTTCCTCAAAAAATTAAAAATAGAACTACCCTATGACCCAGCAACAGCACTGCTAGGAATCTACCCAAAGGATACAGGAGTGCTGATGCATAGGGGCACATGTACCAGAATGTTTATAGCAGCACTTTCAACAATAGCCAAATCATGGAAACAGCCTAAATGTCCATCAACTGACAAATGGATAAAGAAGATGCAGTTTATATATACAATTAAATACTACTTAACAATGAGAAAGAATGAAATCTGGCCTTTTGCAGCAACGTGGATGGAACTGGAGGGTATTATGCTAAGTGAAATAACCCAGGCAGATAAAGACAGATACAATATGTTTTCACTCATATATGGATCTTGAGAAACTTAACAGAAGACAATGAGGGAGGGGAAGGGAAAATAAAGTTATAGAGAGGGAGGGAGGCAATCCATAAGAGACACATAAGGACTGAGAACAAACTATAGGTAGATGGGAGGTGAGGGAGAGGGGAAAGTGGGTAATGGGCATGGAGGAGGGCACTTGTTGGGATGAACACTGGGTGTTGTATGGAAACTAATTTGACAGTAAATTGTATTAAAAAAATAAAATTCAAAGTAAAAAATAAGTAAGTAAATAAATAATAAAACTAAAATATTGGTGAAAGAAATTGAAGATGACACAAATAAAATAAATTTCATGCTCATATATCAGAAGAATCAATGTTGTTAGAATGTCTACACTACTCAAATCATTCTACATATTTAATGCAACCCTTTTGCATTAGGGAACCATCAACTTAATATAGACTGATATATGCATAATATGTTGTGTATGAATGTAAGGTAACTTCAAATCAAAAGCCTGTAATAGATATGAAAAAATACACAGAAATAACAACAATGTATATATATATATATATATATATATATATATATATATATATGGTATTGTATATAATATATATATAAATTCATATAATATTTATATAAATACATATATTTATACATTGTTGATTATATATATGTATATATATACTTACAGAAATACAACAAATAATACTAAAATTTTTACAGAACCACAAAAGACCCCAAAATAGCTAGTTCCATACTGTTTTAATTGCTACAGCTTTGTAATATAATTTTAAGTCCAGAATCATGATGCTTCCTTCTTTGCTTTTCTTTTCAAGATTGCTTTGGGTATTTGGGGTCTTTTGTGATTCCAAACAAATTTAGGGTTGTTTGTTCTAGCTCTGTGTAAAATTCTGGAGGCATTTTTTATATGGATTGCATTAAATATGTAGATTGCTTTTGGTATTATAGATATTTTAGCAATATTTGTTCTTCCAATCCAAAACCATGGAATGTTTCTCCAGTTATTTTTGTGTTCTTCAATTTCTTTCATCAGCATTTTATAGCAGTCAGGGTACAGATCTTTTACTTATTTAGTTAGGTTTTTTCCTGGGTATCTATTGAGTTTTGATGCAACTGTAAATTAGATTGATTGATTTCTCTTTCTGGTACTTCATTATTAGAATATAGAAATGCAATAAATTTCTGAACACTGATTTTGTATCCTGAAACATTACTGAATCTATGTATTAGTTGTAGCAGTTTTTTGATGGAGTCTTTGGAGTAATTATATAGAGAATCATGTCATCTGCAAATAGTGAAAGTTTGACTTTTTCCTTGCTGATTTGGATGCCTTTTATTTATTTGGATTTTTTTCATTGCTGAGACTCAGACTCCCCTATTATGATAAATAACAGTGTTGAGAGTGGAAACCCTGTCATGTTCCTAACCCTAGTGGAAAAGCTCTCAGTTTTCCCCCATTTACTATAAGTTTTTTTTTTTTTAATATAGACTTTATTATGTTGAAGTATGTCTCCTGTAAACTTACTTTGTTAAAGGTTTTTACATGAAGGGATGTTGTACTTTATAAAATGCTTTTCTGCATCTATTGAAAAGATCATATGACCCTTATTCCTTTTTTAATTAATTTCATGTATCACATTGATAGATTTGAAAAAATAAACCACCTTTGCAATTCAGGAATAAATCCCACTTGATACTTATGAATGATTCCTTTAATACACTGTTGGCTTCAATTTGTTAGTAGATTTTTTTTTAAGTTATTTATTTATTTATTTATTTATTTATTTATCTTGACAGAGAGAGAGAGAGAGAGAGAAAGAGGGGGAAAGGAGGGACAGATAGAGAAGGAGAAAGAGAGAATCCCAAGCAGGCTCTTCACTCTTAGCACAGAGCCTGATTAAACTTAAAAATCATGAGATCATAACTGGAGCCAAAATCGAGAGTTGGATGCTTAATTTATTGAGCATCTCATGTACCCCTTGATTTTCTAGCATTTTAGTGAAAAATGTTGCATCTATGTTCATCAGGGATATTGACCTGTAGTTCCCTTTTTTGGGAAGTCCTTACTGGTTGTGGTATCAGAGTAAAGATAGCCTCATAGAATGAATTTGGAAGTTTTCCTTCCTTTGTATTTTTTGGAGTAGATTGAGAATAACAGTATTAATTCTTTAATTGTTTGGTACAGTTCTCACATAAAGCCATCTGGTCCTGGCCTTTTGTTTGCCTTTTTTGATTACTGATTCAATTTCTTTGGTTGTCAGCCTGTTCCAGTTTCCTATTTATTCCTGTTTTGGTAGTTTATATTTTTTTCTAGGAATTTATCCATTTTGTGGATGTGGTCCATTTTTTGGCATATAGTTGTTCATAATATTCTCTTATAATTCTTTGCATTTCTGTGGCATTGGTTATTTATACTATCTTATTAGCAATATTATTCACTTGCATCTTTTTTTTCTTTTTCTATCGGTCTGGATAGGTATTTATCAATTTTATTAACATTTTCAAAATAAACAACTGCTGGTTTCATTGATGTCTCCTATTGTTTCTTTTTGTTTTTTCTTTTATTTTGTTTTTGTTTTTTGTTTTTCTTTATATTTTTGCTTTAGTTTTTATATCATTTATTTCTGTTCTAATATTTATTATTTCCCTTATACTGGCTTTAAGCTTTGTTTGTTCTTTTACTTGCTCCAATAGGTGTAATGTTATATTTGAGAATTTTCTTGCTTCTTGACTTTGGACTGTATTGCTATTTACTTCCCTCTTTTGCCTGCTTTTGCTGCATCTCACAGGTAGGTATTGGACCACAGTATTTCCATTTTAATTTGTTCCCATGTATTTTTTCACTTCAACTTTGATTTCCTGGTTGACCCATTAATTGTTTATTAGCATGTTGTTTAATCTTCATGTATTTTTGGTCTTTCTATTTTTTTTTCTTGTGGTTGATTTCAAGTTCCATAGCCTTGTGTTGAGAAAATACTCATGTTTTGACCTCAATGTTTTTTTACATGCTGAGGCCTGATTGCTGACTTAACATGTGATCTATTCTGGAGAACGCCCAATGTATACTTGAAAAGAATGTTTCTTTTTTTTTTTTCTGAAAATGTTTGTTAAGTCCATCTAGTCCAGTGTGCTTTTGAAGTCAATATTTTATTGTTGATATTTTGTATAGATGATCTCCCCATTGATGTTTTTGGGGAGTTAATGTCCTTATTATTGTATTATTATCAGCTAGTTTATTTATGTTCATTTTGAATTGTTTTACATATTTGGGTGCTCTATGTTGGGTGCATAAACATCTACAATTTTTACATCTTTTTAGATATCCCCTTTATTATGCCATAGTGCCCTTCGTCACCTCTTGTTACAGATTTTGTTTAAAATCTAATTTCTCTGCTATCATTATTGCTACTCTGGCGTTCTTTTGGTGGTCATTTGCAAGATACATGTTTCTCCATCCTCTCACTTTATTTTTTTTAATGAAATTTATTCTCAAATTGGTGTCAATAAAACACCCAGTGGTCATCCAAACAGGTGCCCTCCTTAATGCCCATCAGCCACTTTCCCCTCCTTCCAACCTCCATCAAACCTCAGTTAATTCTCAGTTTTTAAGAGTCTCTTATGAAAAAAAAGTAACTTTTTCCCCTTCCCCTCATCCATGGTCTTCTGTTAACTTTCTCAGGATACACATAAGAGTGAAAACATATGGTATCTGTTTTTCTCAGTATGATTTATTACATAGCATAACACTCTCCAGTTCCATCCACGTTGCTACAAAGGGCCATATTTCATTCTTTCTCATTGCCAAGTAGTATTACATTGTATATATAAACCACAACTTCTTTATCCATTCATCAGTTGATGGACATTTAGGCTTTTTCCATAATTTGGCTATTGTTGAAAGTGCTGCTATAAACATTGGAGTACAAGTGTCCCTATGCATCAGCACTCCTGTATCCCCTGGATAAATTCCTAGCAGTGCTATCTCTGGGTCATAGGGTAGATCGATTTTTAATGTTTTGAGGAACATCCACACTGTTTTCCAGAGCAGCTGCACCAGTTTGCATTCCCACCAACAGTGTAAGACGGTTCCCGTTTCTCTACATCCTCGCCAACATCTGTAGTCTTTTGATTTGTTCATTTTAGCCACTCTGACTGGCGTGAGGTGGTATCTGAGGGTGTTTTTGATTTGTATTTCCCTGATGAGGAGCGACGTTGAGCATCTTTTCATGTTCCTGTCGGCCATCTGGATGTCTTCTTTAGAGAAGTAAGTGTCTATTCATGTTTTCTGCCCATTTCTTCACTGGATTATTTGTTGTTTGGGTGTGGAGTTTGGTGAGTTCTTTATACATTTTGGACACTAGCCCTTTGTCTAATATGTCATTTGCAAATATCTTTTCCCATTCTGTCGATTGCCCTTTAGTTTTGTTGATTGTTTCCTTTGCAGTGCAGAAGCATTTTATCTTGATGAGGTCCCAATTCTTCATTTTTGCTTTTAATTCTCTTGCCTTTGGGGATGTGTCAAGTAAGAAATTGCTGCAGCTGAAGTCAGTTTTTTCCTACTTTCTCCTCTAGGGTTTTGATGGTTTCCTGTCTCACATTCAGGTCCTTCATCCATTGTGAGTTTATTTTTGTGAATGGTGTAAGAATTGGTCCAGTTTACTTCTGTTGCTGTCCAGTTCTCCCAGCACTGTTTATTTTTTATTTTTTTTAACATTTGTTCATTTTTTTAATAGAGAGAGGCAGAGTGTGAGTGGCAGAGGGGCAGGGAGAGAGGGAGACACAGAATCCGAAACAGGCTTCAGGCTGAGAACTGACAGCACAGAGCCCGACACGGAGCTTGAACTCATGGACCATGAGATCATGACTTGAGCCAAAGTTGGACGCCTAACCAATTAAGCCACCCATGCACCCCTCCCAGCACCATTTCTTACAGAGACTGTTTTTTCTCCATTGGATATTCTTTGCTGCTTTGTCAAAGATTAGTTGGCCATACCTTTGTGGGTCCAATTTTGGAGTCTCTATTCTATTCCATTGGTCTATGTGTCTGTTTTTTGTGTCAATACCATGCTGTCTTGATGATTATAGCTTTGTAATAGAGGCTAAAGTCTGGGATTGTGATGCTTCCTGCTTTGGTCTTCTTCAATATTACTTTGGCTCTTCGGGGTCTTTTGTGGTTTCATATAAATTTTAGGTTTGCTTGTTCTACTTTGAGAAGAATGCTGGTTCAAGGTTGATTGGGATTGCATTGAATGTGTAGATAGCTTTGGGTAGTATTGACTTTTTAACAATATTTATTTTTCCAATCCATGAGCATGGGATGTTTTTCCATTTCTTTATATCTTCTTCAATTTCCTTCATAAGCTTTCTATAGTTTTTAGCATACAGATAATTAAAATCCTTGGTTCAGTTTGTTCCTAGGCATTTTATGATTCTTGATGCCATTATGAATGGGATCAGTTTTGGGGTGCCTGGGTGGCTTGGTCGGTTAAGCGTCCGACTTCAGCTCAGGTCATGATCTCACGGCCCGTGAGTTTGAGCCCCACGTCGGGCTCTGTGCTGACTGCTCAGAGCCTGCAGCCTGTTTCAGATTCTGTGTGTCTCCCTCTGTCTCTGCCCCTCCCCTGTTCATGCTCTGTCTCTCTCTGTCTCAAAAATAAATAAGCGTTGAAAAAAAAATTTAAAAAAATGAATGGGATCAATTTCTTTATTTGTATTTCTGTTGCTTCTTTATCTGGAAATGCAAAGGATTACTGTACATTAGTTTTGTACCCTGCAACTTTGTTTAATTCATGTTTCTGTTCTAGCTGAATTTTAGTGGAGTCTATCGCGTTGTCCATGTATAATATGTCATCTGAAAAAAGTGAAAGCTAGACTTCATCTTTGCCAATTTTGATACTTTTGATTTCCTTTTGTTGTCTGCTGATGCTAGAACTTCCAAATTATGTTAAATAAGAGTGGTGAGAGTGGACATGCCTGTCGTGTTCCTGATCTCAGGGGAAAGCTCTGTTTTTCCCCATTAAGATGATATCAGCTGTGGGCTTTTCATAAATTGCTTTTATAATGTTTAAGTATGTTCCTTCTATCCTGACTTTCTCGTGGATTTTTTATTGAGAAAGGATGCTGAATTTTGTCAATTTTTTTTTCTGCATTGATAGACAGGATCATATGGTTCTTATCTTTTCTTTTATTAATGTGATGTATCACATTGATTGATTTGTGAACGTTGAATCAGCCCTGAAGCCAAGGAATAAATCCCACTTGATCATGGTGAATAATTCTTTTTATATGCTGTTGAATTCGATTTGCTTGTATCTTGTTGAGAATTTTTGCATCCATATTCATCAGGGATATTGGCCTGTAGTTCTTTTTTGCTGGGCCTCTGTCTGGTTTGGGAATCAAAGTAATGCTGGCTTCATGTAATTAGTCTGGCAGTTTTCCTTCCCTTTCTAATATTTGGAACAGCTTGAGAAGGATAGGTATTATCTCTGCTTTAAATGTCTGGTAGAATTCCCCAGGGAAGCCAAGTGGTCCTAGACTCTTATTTGTTGGGAGATTTTTGATAATTTATTCAATTAATTCACTGGTTATGGGTTTGTTCAAGTTTTCTGTTTCTTCCTGTTTGAGTTTTGATAGTGTGTGGTGCTTAGGAATTTGTCCATTTCTTCCAGGTTGTCCAGTTTGTTGGCATATAGATTTTCATAGTATTCCCTGATAATTGCTTGTATTTCTGAGGGATTGGTTGTGATAATTCTATTTCATTCATGATTTTATCTATTTCGGTCCTCTCCCTTTTCTTTTTGAGAAGCCTGGCTAGAGGTTTATCAATTTCCTTTATTTAAAAAAAAACACAGTTCTTACTTTCATTGATCTGTTCTACAGTTTTTTTAGATTCTATATTGTTTATTTCTGCTCCGATCTTTATAATTTCTCTTCTTCTGCTGGGTTTGCAGTGTCTTTGCTGTCCTTCTCTTTCCTTTATGTGTGCTGTTAAATTTTATATTTGGGATTTTTCCTGTTTCTTAAGATAGGCCTGGATTGCAATGTATTTTCCTCTCAAGACTGCCTTCACTGCATCCCAAAGGATTTGTATTGTTGTATTTCCATTTTCATTTGTTTCCATATATATATCTATATATTTTTAATTTCTTCTCTAATTTCCTGGTTGACCACTTCATTTTTTAGTAGGATGGTCTTTAACAACCATGCTTTTGGAGTTTTTCCTGACTTTTTCCTTTGGTTGATTTCAAGTTTCATTGTGGTCTGAAAGTGTGCAAGGTATGATCTCAATTATTTTATACTTATTAAGGGCTGTTTTGTGACCCAGTATGTGATCTATCTTGGAGAATATTCCATGTGCATTCAAGAGGAAAGTATCTTCTGTTGCTTTGGGATGCAGAGTTCTAAATATATCTGTCAAGTCCATCTGATCCAATGTATCCTTCAGGGCCCTTGTTTCTTTATTGATCCTGTGTATAGATGGCCTATCCATTGATGTAAGTGGGTTATTAAATTTCCCTGCAAGTAACACATTCTTATCAATAAGATTGCTTATGTTTGTGATTAAATGTTTTGTATATTTGGTGGCTCCCGTATTTGGCACATAGACATTTATAATTGTTAGCTCTTCCTCATGGATAGACCTGTAATTATTATATAATGCCCTTCTTCATCTCTTGTTATAGCCTTTAGTGTAAAGTCTAGTTTGTCTGATATATGTGTGGCCACTCCATCTTTCTTTTGACTTCCAGTAGCATGATAGATGGTTCTCCATCCCGTCACTTTCAATCTGAAGGTGTCTTCAGGTCTAAAATGAGTCTCTTGTAGACAACAACTATATCAGTCTTTTTTTTTTTAAATCCATTCCAATACCCTATGTCTTTTGGTTGGAGCATTTAGTCCATTTACATTCAGTGTTATTATAGAAAGATATGGGTTTAGAGTCATTGTGATATCTGTAGGTTTCATACTTGTAATGATGTCTCTGCTATTTTGTGGTCCTTGCCACATTTCACTCACAAAGTACCCTTAGGATCTCTTGTAGGGCTGGTTTAGTGGTTATGAATTCCTTCAGTCTTTGTTTGTTTGGGAAAACCTTTATCTTCCCTTCTATTATGAATGACAAACTTGCTGGATAAAGGGTTCTTATCTGCATATTTTTTCTGTTCATCACATTGAAGATTTCCTGCCATTCCTTTCTGGCCTGCCAAGTTTCAGTAGATAGGGCAGCTACCACCCTTATGTGCTACCTTTGTAAGTTAGGGCCCGTTTATCCCTAGCTGTTTTCAGAATTCTCTATTTATCCTTGTATTTTGCCAGTTTCACTATGTTATCTTGTGCAGAAGATCAATTCATGTCTGAAGGGAGTTCTGTCTGCCTTTCGGATTCCAATGCCTGTTTCCTTCCCCAAATCAGGGAAGTTCTCAGGTATGTTTTGTTCAAGTATACCTTCAGCCCCTTTCTCTCTCTCTTTTTTGTCTGGAATTCCTATGATAGGGATATTGTTCTGTTTGAGTGTATCACTTAGTTCTCTAATTCTCCCCTCATACTCCTGGATTTTTTTAGCTCTCTTTTTCTCAGCTTCCTCTTTTTCTATAATTTTATCTTCTAATTCATCTATCATCAACTCTGCCTCTTAAATCTGTGCTATGGTCACCTCCATTTTATTTTGCACCTCATTTATAGCATTTTTAAGTTCCTCATGACTATTTCTTAGTCCCTTGATCTCTGTAGCAATAGATTCTCTGTTGTCCTCTATGCTTTTTTGAAGCCCAGTGATTAATTTTATGACTATTATTCTAAATTCTTATTCTGTTATATTGCTTAAATTGGTTTTGATCAATTCGTTAGCTGTCACTACTTCTTGGAGTTTCTTTTGAGAATTCTTCCATTTTGTCATTTTGGGTAATCCCTGTGGTATTTCCAAATTGAAGGGCACTTCCCCTGTGCTGTCTGGAGAAACTTGTGTTGGTGGGCAGGGCCACAGTGAGACCCGATGTCTGCCCCCAGCCCACAGCTGGGGCCACAGTCAGACTAGTTTGTACCTTATCTTCTCCTCTCCTATGGGCAGGACTCACTGTGGAGTGGTGTGGCCCCTATCTTGGCTGCTTGAACACTACCAGGCTTGTGATGCTGCTTCTATGGGATCTGCCAAAGGCATATTTGCCAGGGTGTATCCACAAGGTGCACAGGGGTGGGAGGGGTAGGCTTAACTAGCTTTGCCATGTGTGGTCTCCTGAGGGAGGGGCCCTGCAGCACTGGGAGGGAAGCAGACCCATCGGTGAGATGGATCCACAGAAGCACAGTGTTGGACCTTTGTGCGGTGCGAGCAAGTTTTGTGATGGGAACTGGTTCCCTTTGGCATTTCTGGGGAATGGGAGAGAGTAATGGTGTTTGCCAGTGCCTTTGTTCCCCTGCTGAGCTCTGTCCTTCAGGGACTCAACCCGTCTCCCTCCCAGCATCCTTTCACCCTTCCCACTCTCGAGAGCAGAGCTGTTGACTTTTAACATTCCAGATGTTAAGTCCCACTAGCTGTCAGAACTCACAGAGTTTCACCCCTCTGCTTTTGCAAGCCAGAGTTCAGGGGCTCTGCCTTGCCCAGTCGGCTGCCCCTGCACCTCCCTGGCTCCCTCCCGCCAGTCCGTGTAGCACACACCGCCTCTCCACCCTTCCTACCCTCTTCCATGGACCTCTTTTCTATGCTTCCCTGGGAGAGTCCATTCTGCTAGTCTTCTGGCAGTTTTCTGGGTTATTTGGGCAGATGTGGGTGGAATCTAAGCAATCAGCAGGACGAGGTGAGCCCAGCGTCCTTCTAGGCCACCATCTTCCCATCCTCTCACTTTCAATTCTCAGGTATCTTTTGGTCTAAAATGAGTTTCTTATAGGAAGCTTATAGATCTCTCTCTCTCTCTCTCTCTCTCTCTCTCTCTCTGTCACACACACACTCTCTCCATTTTGACATCCCATGTCTTTGGATTGGAGCATTTAGTTTATATACATTCAGGACAATTTTCATAGATACATATTTATTATCTCATTACTTAATTTGTTACTGTCTTGGAGATTTTCTATGTTCCTGTCTTGTTTTTGTCTTTTTTTTTTTTTTTTTTGGTCTTTCCTTTCCACTCAAAGCACCCCTTTAATATTTCATGTAGGTCTGGTTTAAAGGTCACAAACTCTTTTAATTTTTGTTTCTTTTTGGTTGTTTGTTTTGTTTTTGACTGGGAAACTCTTTTTCTTTCTATTCTGTATAATAGCCTTTCTGGACAGAGTATTCTTGGTTACAGATTTTTTCCCATTTGCCCATTGATATATCATGCCACTCCCTTCTAGCTTGCCAAGTTTCTGTTTAGAAATCTCCAGTTAGCCTTTTTGGTCTTCATTTGTAAATTAATGGCTTATTTTCTCTTAGTACTTTTAAGAATTCTTCTTTATCAGTATATTTTGCAAACGTGATTACAATATGGCTTGGTGTTTTGCTTCTTTTATTGATTTTGATGGGAGTCTCTGTGCCTCCTGGATTTGAATGTCTGTTTCCTTCCTTGGATTAGGGAAGTTTTTACTTATGACTTCCTCAAATAACCTTTTCCCCCTTTTCTTTCTCTTTTTCTTCTATGTCTCTTAAAATACAAATGTTACAACATTTGATGTAGTCACTTAGTTCACTAAGTCTGTTCTTGTGTTCCATTCTTCTTCTTTCTCTCTTTTGTTCAGCTTCATTATTTTCCATTATTTTATAATCTATATCCTTTATTTTTTCATCTGCTTTTCCCATCCTGTGTTCATTGAATCCAGTCAGGTTTGAATCTCATTTATTGCAGTTTTTGTTTCTCACTGATTTTTTTTTTTAACTCTGCAGTAAGGGCCTCCTTGAAATCTTCCATCTTTTCTCAAGCCCAGCTAGCATCCTTAGTATTCTTGCTTTAAATTTTCCATTAGGCACATTGCTTATATCTCTTTCTATTTTATCCATGGATGTGAAATGTTCTTGTTCTTTCTTAAGAGATAAATTTCACTGTCTTGGCATTTTGTCTAGGTCTTTATGTTCTTATGTGTGTTAGGAAAGCCTGTTATATTTTGTTCTCATGAAAATAATGGGTTTATGAAGAAGAGGTCATATAGTGTCCCAGGCTTGGCACTTCAGGGAGTGTCTCTGATGTGTGCTGGGTGTACTATGCTGGTGTGTTTTGGCTGCTCTGTCTTTCAGTCCAGCAATCTACAGAGGCCCTCCTTGCCTACAGTGCACAGTGTTTTCTCTTTGGCTAGAGTGTGTTGAGTTTTAACTAGGTGTTCTCTGGTCTGCTTGTTAAATGAGATATAATGTTACTTCCAATAAAATTGAAGCCTTGCAGAATTCTCTGGTTGGGAGACTTGGTGTGGGTGTGGTTTCTAATGGTCTTCTGCAGAAGTGGCCCACCTGTCCTTCTGAGGAAATTTGAACATGAAAGGCACTATTGGCAGAGTACAGAGGTATGGGATCTGGTGTAAGCTGATTATGCAGTGTGTGTCAGAGTTGTGGTACCAAGGTTATCTTGAGATGTGGGTGAGAGAAATGTTTCCAGTCATCTGCTTTGTTCCCAGAGTGGGTTCTTCATGCTTATCACTCTCAGGAAAGCACCCCATGGAAAGCAAACATCCTGTGTGTCCAAGGCACCCCCAAATCACTCCCTTCATGCTGTCTTCCTCCAGGCTGTTGTCCTGCCTTTTCTCCAGGAGTACTGCAACACTCCCCATGCTTTATCCCAGCAAAGCCAACTGACTTCAAAACTCCAGGATCTAGGGATTTGGTGTGTGGAGGGGCCTGTGCAGACCTCCTGGGGAGGCTCTCACCGACCTGAGACTGCGCTGAACCTTGACCAAGAAGGGAAGTCTCACCAGAATTCAGGGACATGGGACTCGGACTAAGCAGTCTAGGCAGCCAGAGTGGGAGTTGCACTGCCCCTATAAGGTGGTTTTACATTTATGCTGAGGGATGGGGGAGAAAAATGGCACTGGAAAGCTTTGTTGTCCCTCGAGAGGAGTCTCTGTGAATGTTACCTTTCACAGATGTGTTCCAAGAAGATCCAATAATGTCCACGTGTGTGTCTCAGGCTTTCTTCAGATCACAACATCTGCTTCCAGGTTGTCTGCCTTCTCTCCAGAAGCAGGGCCATACCCCCATGGCTTTATCTCAGTCAAGGTTGCTGAACCTTAAAACTCCAGTCATTAAGCCCGATTGGTTGCAAAAACTTGCAAAAGTTAACTTCTCTAATTTTTTCAGCCAATGACTGGGAAGTGTTCTCATTATGTGTTCCCCTGTATGATCATGTCTCTCTCATCTTTCTTTAGATCAAGCCCACCCTTCTGTAGCACTATGATTCATATCTCCCCCAAACTTTTTTTGCACTTCCTACCTTCATCAATGTGGTCTCTTCTCTCCCCCTAGATGTGGGGTTTGTTCTGTCAGTCCAAAGGTTTATTTCTTGGATATTCAGAATGATTTGATAATTATCTAGTTGTGTTCAAGGGACAAGACAAGGCTAGGGTCTTCCTGCTACACTACCTAGTTTCCTCAAGATCACTGAATTTTATAACTCCTGGAGTTAGAACCCACCAAATTTTAAAGCTTTTGGAGTTAAGCTTTGTTGATTTTCAAAACCAGACATCATGGGAATGAATTTTACCTGTGAAGGTCCCAGTTTCCAGGGGCTTCAGGTGTGGGTCTTATTCTTTCACATCTCTATGCTTGTGATGTCCCTTTTGTTTTTGGTTAGTTGGGCTTGAGTTTAATTTGCAACTACATCTCTTCCTCTTTTACACTCTTCAATTGGCCTTCTCTCTCTCTCTTTTTTAAGTTTATGTTTTATTTATTTTGACAGACAAAGAAAGCATTTGGGAGAGTGGCAGAGAAAAAAGGAGGAGACATAATCCCAAGCAGGTTCCACATTGTCAGCAATGTTGAGGGGCTCAAACAGCATTGTTGAGGGGCTCAAACTCATGAACTGTGAGTTAATGACAGGAGCCAAAAAACAAGAGTAGGGCATTTAACTGACCAAGCCACCCAGGCAATCCCATCTGGCCTTCTCTATTTAACTGTGGATGATCTATTTTGATAGTCTTCAGATTGTTTTCAGAGTTCATTGGATAGGTGCATTTGTTGCCTCATTATGTCTGTGGGTATTCTCCTAATCTGTCATCTGCCATCAAATCTCTCTCTAGGAATGTTTAAACTTGAAATAGAAACAAGCTTAAAAACCATAGTAATGCATGTAAATTTAATATTCACTGGTTAAGATAAATCTATAGACAAGTATAGACTACTGTAATACTATAACAGTGGTGTGAAATTCATTTTTAAATTTACTATAAAATTTAATTAAAAAAAGTAATAATAAGAATAACTGAAAGCATGTTATTGGAAACACAATATAAAAATATGTAAATTGTGACATCAATAATATAAAGTGTAGAAATGAGTCAAATTATAGTTTTAATTTGCAATTACAGTAAGTTGCTATCAACTTAAAACAGATAGTTATAACTATATAAAGTTTTACTTAAGTTTTATGATAACCATGAAGAAAGTATATCTAGAACATACATAATATAACAAGAAAACAAATCAGTGCATCATTTCCCAGAATCAACAAATTATAAAAGAAGGCAGCAAGAGAGAAAAAGAGAGACAAATTATCTAAAAGACAGATGAAAAACACTTAAAAAATGACAATAACAATTTCATAGATATTAATGATTATTTTAAACCAAATAGATTAAACTCTCCAATGAAAAGGCAGAATGACTCAAAGTATTAAAATAAAAAATAAAATAGGATATGCTGTCTACAAGACACACATAGGCTGAAATTAAGTGATGGCAAAAGATATTTGTACAAATGATAACCAAAGGAAAGCAATGATGTGTATTTATACTAGACCTAATAAACTTTATTTGAAGAAAGTGACATGAAATGAAAAAAGGTCATTATGTAATAATAATAAGTTCATGAGGAAGATATAAACATTATAAATATGTTTGCACCTAAAATAGGAGCATCTAATGTATAAGTAAACATTGACTTGAAGGAGAAATAAATAACAAAACAAGTAATAGGAAAATTAAGTATCTCATTTTTAATAATGGATAGAAGAACCAAGAGAAAAATTAGTAAGGAAACAGAAGATTTTAACATACTATAGGAAAAAAAAATAAGCCTAGTAGATGTATACAAGTAATTATTCCCAAAATCAGTAGAACATACATTTCTCATAAGTGTTTATGGAACACTTTAAAGGATATATCATGTTTTAAGTGACAAGAAAAACAACATTCTTTAAAACTATGAGAATATTGAAATCATACCAAGTATATTTTCCAAACACGGTGATGTAGCTAGATCAATAACAGACAGGAAACAAAAAATATATATATATATACAAATAAAATAACACACTTCTGAACAAGTGAGTCAAAGAAGAAATCAAAAGTGAAGTTAGTAAATAACAACAACAAAAAAACAAAAACAAGGAAAACATGAGACACCAAAAGTTACATGATGCAACAATAGCAGTACAAAGATGGAATTTTATTAATCTTACATAAAAAAAAAATATTTCAAATAAGCTAAACTTACAGTTGAAAGGTTTAGAAAAGTAGAAAAAAATAAGGCCAAAGCTATAGAAAGAAGGGGACAATAAGATTAGAGCAGAAAAGAACAAAATGAAAACTGAAATACAATAGAAAAACATTAATGAAACTAAAAGTTGGCTTTTTGAAAAGATAAACAAAATTGGAAAGCCCTTAGTTAAACTAGGTATGAAAAAGATGACTCAAATTATTAAAATTATAAATGAAAGACACTACAACTCATGCCACAGTGATACAAAGAATTTTAAGAGATTACTATAAATGATTACAAGCCAACATATAGGGTAATTTAAAAGAAATGGATACATTTCTGGAAACAAGAAATCTACCAAGAATCAAGAGAAAGTGGAAAATTTGCACGGGCTAATAACGAGTTAGAAGATTGGCCCAATAATTTAAAATCTCCCAACAAAACAAAGCCCAGAACCAGATGGCTTCACTGGTCACTTTTCCCAAGTATTTAAAGAAGAATTAACAGCAGTCCATCTCAAAGTTTTCTAAGAAATAGAATAAAGGGGACACTTCTAAATTTAGATTAAAAGTTCATCATTAATCACATATAAAAGCCAAACAAAGACACTACAACAAAAGAAAACTACAGATCAATATTCTTGATTAATATAGACATAAGAATCCTCAACAAAACACTAGCAAACTCAATGTAACAGTACGTTAAAAGGAACATACACCATGAACAGCTCACTTGGGATATTTACTACTGCAGTGCATGAATGGTTCAACCTATCCAAGTCAATTAATTCCATCAGTTAAGAACCCAAATCAACCAATTAACATATGTTAAATGAATAAAGAATAAAAATAATTACATCATCTCAATAAATGCAGAAAAATTATTTGACAAAATTCAATACCCTTTCATGATAAAAACTCATCAATTTAGGAATAGAAAAAAAAATATCTCACCAAAATATAGGTGATATGTAAAAAGTCCACAGTGAACATCATACTTAATGGTGAAAAACTTTTCCTTTAATATCAGGAACTACTCTCCCTGTCAAATAATAATAATAATAATTTTTTAAAAAGGGACACCTGGGTGGCTCAGTTGGTTAAGCTTCTGACTTTTGATTTTGGCTCAGGTCATGATCTCACAGTCGTGACCTTGAACCCTGAATGGTACTTTGTGCTGGGCATAGAACCTGCTTGATTCTCTTTCTCCCACTCTCTCTGCCCGTCCCTAACTCACACCCCGTCTTTGTCTGTCTCTCTCAAAATGAATGAATGAATGAATGAATAAAAATAAATAAAATAAGATCAGGAACTAGGAAAAGAAAATGCTCACTCTCACTACCTCTATTCAATATAGGTCTGCAAGTTTTAGACCAGGCAGTTAGTCAAGAAATGGAATAAATAATAGGGGCGCCTGGGTGGCTTGGTCGGTTAAGCATCCGACTTTGGCTCAGGTCATGATCTCACGGTCTGTGAGTTCGAGCCCCGTGTCAGGCTCTGTGCTGACAGCTCAGAGGCTGGAGCCTGTTTCAGATTCTGTGTCTCCCTCTCTCTCTGCCCCTCCCCTGTTCATGCTCTGTCTCTGTCTCAAAAATAAATAAACATTAAAAAAAAAGAAACAGAATAATACTCATTCGAATCAGAAGAGAAGTTATTTCTGGTTGTAACTGACAATATATTATATGTGCAAAGCTTTAAAAACCATTAAAAATGAAATAGAGTAAAAAAAAATAAGCAAATTTTCAGATTGAAATATCAAAACTTAACACTCAGTTTCTAAAACTAACAAGTTATACAAAAAGGAAATTAAGGAGGAGGGGCCAACATGATGGAGAAGTAGGAGAATCCGATGTTCCCTCATCTCTCAAACAAAGTAGTGTTGAGACCAAAGGAGTTTGAACTGTAAGAGTCCAGGAAGCAAAGTGACAGTCACTTCCAGGGACCCACTGGGACAACCTGACAGGCCACCTATGGGTGGGTGATTGTGAACTGAGAGAGATCAAACAAATGGAGGGGAGGGACTCCTTCTACAGAGAGACAAAGGGAAGAGAAAGAGAGGCTGGGGAATATAGGACTGTATCTGGACAAGAGAAAAACTAGCGACCAATAAGGAGAAAGATCCAATCTCTAACTGCAGTGCTTTCTCTGGACTCAGCCTGGCTGCCCTGTTCACATACCTGGAGAGGTGGGGAGCCAGCCCCAGGCTCAGTAACTAGCTCAGAGGTGCAGTCCACAGTAGGAGAAAGCGATCCCCTCCCTGGAGTGTTGTGGGAAGAAGGTATATATCAGCTCAAAGCAGTGAAACTTCCTGAACCGGGGCAGACAGAGTGGTAACCTTAAAGACATCAGAGTTGAAGTCCCAGCGGAGTGCCAGCGACACATGGGAGTCAGCAGAGTGGGATAAGCCACACATTCTCTGTACTGTGAGGCTGTGGGGCATCTCTTACTCAGAACCAGGATGCACGGAGTGGGAATCTCTAAGACATCAGGGTTTAAATCCAAGCCAAGCACCAGGGAGGCATGGGAGTCAGAAGAGGGGGGCAAATTGCCTCGTTTACATCCATGGCACAGTGAGGACAGCTTGAACAGAGTGGTTTAGGACACCTGGTCTATGGAGGAGAGACAGGGTTGTCACCATTTTTCTCCCCATCACCAACAAGGTGGGGTGTCAGGGAATGGACAAAGGGCCCACAGTGGAGGCAGTACCCACCTCCACCAAACCATGCCCCTCCACACTTGGTAACTGCATATCTTCAAGAGCAGGATTGACGCTGAGAAATTAGACAGCCCCTTCTCCAGACCAGTGCTGTTACATTGCCTGATTTAATTCTTGGACAATTCTTATTGTATAGATACATTCTTCCTTACTTTTCTCCTTATCTCTTCCCTCCTCTTGTCTGGTTACTCTGATTGTTGGTTTGTTTAAACAGACATATTTAATCCATTCTCTTGATACATGTTCTACACCTCCTTCTTTATTCTCCTTTCTCTTTCTCTGGAATAAGCCATATAGTTTCTCGGCCTGGTCAATTTTTATTTTATTTTATTTTCCCCTGCCCCTGTCATTTCTCTCTTTGTATAGGATAAGGCCTCTTCCATCAGCACTGCATCATCAATGTTGTTTGCTTATAGCTGGTGTTTCTGTTTTTTTTTTTTTTTTTAATGTTTGTGTGTGTGTGTGTTTGTGTTTGCTCTTTTATTTTCTGTTTTTTGTTTGTTTGTTTTCCTATCCAGGGCTACTTCAATGAACAAATCAAAGCACATCTGGTGGAGGGACCAAAACATCACTATGAGTAGGGAGATAAAGTAATCAAAGTCAAAATAACAGAGATCAAGTAACACTCTCCAAAATCACCTCCTGTAGGGACAGTCCCTGGACAGTGTATGGACCCTCTTTAATATAATAGTGCTTGCAGGTGCAAAGCACATAACAAGCTTTTAAAACACATAAGGGACAGACGACTAGCCAAAATTATTAAAGGAAGAATTTTCCTAAAGAGAAATTCCAGAAAGAAATGACAGCTAAAGAATTGATCAAAACAGATACAAATAATATATCATTAAAGTCCCCTGTAATTACCACATTTGTATCAATAAGATTGCTTATTTTTGTGATGAATCGTTTTATATATTTGGGTTCTCCCAAATTAGGTCCACAAACATTTATAATTGTTAGCTTTTCTTGATGGATAGACCCCGTAATTATGATATAGTTCTCTTCTTCATCTCCTGTTACAACCTTTAAAATCTAGTTTGTCTTATACAAATATGGCTACTCAAGCTTTCTTTTGACTTTCAATAGCATGATATATGGTTCTCCATCCCCTCACTTTCAATCTGAAGTTGTCCTCATGTCTAAAATGGGTCTCTTGTAGACAGCAAATACATGGGTCTTATTTTTTTTATTATTATTCATTCTGTTACCCTATGTATTTTGATTGAAGCATACAGTCCATTTACATTCAGTGCTATTATTGAAAGATATGAGTTTAGAGTCATTGTGTTATCTGTAGGATTGGTTGTGATAAATCCATTTTCATTAGTGATTTTATCTATGGTACCTTTCTTTTTTAGAAGTCTGGCTAGGGGTTTATCAATTTTGTTTATTTTTGCAACAACAAAAAAAAAACAGCTCTTCATGTCATTGATCTGTTCTTTTTGTTTGGATTCTATATTATTTCTGCTGTGATTGTTATTATTTCTCTTCTGTTGACCTTGGGGTTTCTTTATTAATCTGCTTTTAGTTCCTTTAAGGGTGCTGTTAGCTTTTCTATTTGAGATTTTTCTTGAGATACACCTGGATTGCAATGTACTTGTCTCTTATCACTGCCTTTGCTACCTCCGAAAGGGTTTGGACTGTTGTGCTTTTGTTTTCATTTGTTTCCATATATTTTTTAAATTCTTCTTTAATTGCCTGGTTGACCCATTCATTCTTTAGTTGGATGTCCTTTAACCTCTATACATTTGGAGTTTTGTAAAATTTTCTGTAGTGTTTTCAAATTTCATAGCATGGGGATCTGGAAATGTGCATGGTATGATCTCAATTCTTTTATATTTATTGAAGGCTGTTTTGTGACCCAGTATGTGAACTATCTTGGAGAATGCTCCATGTGCACTCAAGAATAATGTGTATTCTTCTGCTTTAAGATGAAAAGTTAATATATATGTCAGGTCTATTTGGTTCAGTGTATCATTCAGGGTCATTGTTTCTTGATTGCTTTTCTGTCTAGATGATCTGTCTATTGCTGTAAGTGGAGTTTTAAAGTCCCCTGCAATTACCACATTCTTACCAATAAGATTGCTTATTTTTGTGATTAATTGTTTTATATATTTGGGTTCTCCCAAATTAGGTGCATAAACATTTATCATTGTTAGCTCTTCTTTATGGATATACCCCATAATTATGATATAATACAGCAATGGGCAGATCATCTAGACAGAAAAAGCAATCAAGAAACAAATTATATATATATATATATATATATATATATATATATATATATATATGTGTGTGTGTGTGTGTGTGTGTGTGTAAATATATACATTTAAATGTAATGGAATATTACTCTACCATCAAAAAATGAAAATTTGTCATTTATAATGACACAGATGGAGCTAGAATGTATTATACTAAGTGAACTAAGTTGATCAGATTTAAAAAATACCATATGATTTTACTCATATGCGGACTTTAAGAAACAAAACAAATAAATGTATGGTAAGAGGGGGGGAGAGAAGAGAGGGGAACAAACTACAAGAGGCTGTTAATGATAGAGACCATAATGAGGGTTGATGGAGGGAGGTAAGGAGGGCATGGGCTAGATGAGTTATGGGTACAAAGGAGGACACTTGGGATGAGAACTGGGTGTTGAATGTAAGTGGTAAATCACTGAATTCTATGCCTGAAACCAGTATTTCACCATAAGTTAATTAAAGTTTAAATTTAATAAACAGGAGAAAAATTGTGAGACCTAAAACTATCAAACCCCTGGAAGAAAACATAGGAGGAATCTTCATAACACTTATCTTGGGAATTATTCCTTGTATATGACAACAAAAGAAAAAAAAAAAAAGATGAGTAAGATCACATCAAATAAGAGCATCTGCACCAAAAGAAAATAATCAGCAAAGTCCAGGGCAAGCTACAGAATGGGAGAAAATATTCTTTCAATATGTCTGATGAAACAAATTACAAATCTATATTAAAAAAAAACACTCCTTCAAAAAAACAGAGAAAGAAAGAAAAAGAAAGAAAGAAAGAAAGAAAGAAAGAAAGAGAAAAGAAAACAAAATACTCAAAAATGGGCAAGGGAGTTTTTAATTATGTTTTTAATGTTTATTTATTTTTTGAGAGAGACAGAGCATGAGCAGGGGAGGGGCAAGAGAGAGAGGGAGACACAGGATCCAAAGCAGGCTTCAGTCTCTGAGCTGTCAGCACAGAGCCTGATGTGGGTCTCAAACTCATGAACCAGGAGATCATGACTTGAACTGAAGTCAGACACTTAACCAGTAGCCACCCACGTGCCCCAAAAGTGGGCAAGGAATTTAATAAACATTTCTCTATGAGGACATAGCAACATTTATATGAAGAGGTATTCAATGTCCTTCCCTGATGCTCATCATAAGGGAAATGCAAATAAAAACCAAGAAATATTACCTCATCCCTGTTATGGTGGCCAGTTTCCAAAATAACAACAACAACAACAACAATAACAACAACAACAGAAAATAACAAATCTTGGTGAGAATTTGGATAAATTGAAACCACTGTATACTGTTGATTTGAATACAAAATGACACAACTTCCATGTAAAACACTATGGAAATTTCTCAAAACATTAAAAATAAAACTCTCATATGATTAGCAATCCTACTTCTGTGTATTTATCCAAAGCAGCTTGACATCATGATCTTGTAGAAAAACATGCACTTTCATAATTGTGGAAGGTGGCATTATTCATGGTCGCTAAGAAGTAAAAACAACCTAAATGTATATCAACAGACAAATGGAAAAAGAAAATAAGGAAATTCTTTCATATATGACAATATGTATGAACCTGGAGAACATATGCAAAGTGAAATAATTCATTGACAAAAGAACAAATACTGTATAATTCCAATTATATGCAGTATCTAAAATTGTCTAACTCATATAACAGATAGCAGAATTGTGGTTGTCAGTGGCTGGAGGAAGGGAACATGATGGCTCTTCAACAGATATAAAGTTTCAATTATACAAGATGAACTAGACCTTTGCTGTACAACAGTATGCCTGAAGTTAACAATGTTGTATTTTGCACTTAGAAATTTGTTGACAGTGTAAATCTTATGTGTTCTTATTACAATGAAAGAGACCCTTTTATGAGGGTGAAAAGACAGTTATGGACTTGGAGGAAATATGTGTAAACTACACATCTGACAAAGGACTATAGCAAAATATATAACAGACTTTTTTTTTTCTTAAAGAGAGAAAGAAGGTGCTATTAGGGAAGGGGCAGAGGGAGAGGGAGAGAATGAATCTTAAGCAGGTTCCATGCCCAGTGGGGAGCCCCATGTCAGGCTTTATCTCATGACCATGAAATCATGACCTGAGCTGAAATCAAAAGTCAAACCCTTAACTGACTGAGCTACCCAGGAGACCAATATATAACAGATTTTTAATTCAACAGTAATAATCTAATTAGAAACCAAACAAAAGACATGAACAGGCATTTTACTAAAGAAGATTCATAGATGCAAACAAACACATGAAAAAATGTGCAACACCATTAGCCATTATACAAATGTAAATTAAAACCACAATATATACTTCACACCTACAAGAAGAACTAAAAGAATTAGTAGTAACAACAAATGATGGAAAAATGGTAGAAAATTCAGATATCTCACACATTTGTTTGAGGAATATATAATGGCATAGCCATTCTGGAATTATCATCCTTCAATTGCACTTTTGAGTATGTATCTTAGACAATAAAGACTTATGTTTACACAAGAAAACCCATAAGTACTCACAGCAGCTTTAATTCTAATGGCCAAAACTAACCTAAATTTTCTTCAACAAGTGAATAGTTAAACTGTGATACATCCATAGCATGGATTACTACTTAGCAATTAAAGTAAATTAGTGACTTATATAATGTACAACTTGAATAGATCTCAAAGGAATAATACTAGATGGGGAAAAAAAGCAAATATCATAGAGTTACACAATATATTACCCAATGCATACAACGCTACTGAAATAACAAAACTACAGAGATGGAAAACAGATTAGTGGGTCAGGGGCTACAGAAGAGGAGAGAATGAGGTAGCTGTTACTATTTAAAAAAAAGTAGCTGTTACTATTTAAAAAAAAGTAGCATGAGGGATTCCTGTTCTGGAATTATTTTGTATCTTGCCTATGTTGGTGGTCACACAAATTTATACATGGGGAAAAGTGCATATAATGTACAAACATAGAAATGAATGGATATAAAACTGGTGAAATGTGAATAAAGTCAGTGGATCACATCAATTCCTGACTGTAATTGGGGGAAAGTGTGTGAAGCATAAATGGGATCATCTGTGTTATTTTTCATAACTGCATGTAAATACATATCTTAAATTTTAATGTTAAAAAACATAGTTAAGGGCTATACATAACACTTGTTATTTTTTCAAGAATGGAAAATAAAAAAATATGATTTTTCCACAGTATGAAGCCTGTGACTTCATAGTGACATAAATGAATCACTATGAGAAGGAAGGAAAAAAAGGAGAAAGAAAAGGAGAGAAGAAAGGAAAGAACAAAGGAAGGAGGAAGGGAGGGAAGGAGGGAGTGAGGAAGGAAGGAAGGAAGGAAGGAAGGAAGGAAGGAAGGCAAAGGGAAGGAGGGAGTGAGGAAGGAAGGAAGGAAGAATGGAAAGGATAGAGGGAGTAAGGAAGAAAGAAGGGAAGAAGGAAGGGAGGAAGAAAGAGATGGAGGGAGAAAGGAAGGAAAACCAAGCTCCTGTATAGGATAATTCCAAATAATTAATGTAGATAGCCCACCCCTCAAAAAAGGTGAACATTAGCCTGCCTCCCACCTTGAATGTGAACTGCACTTAGTGCCTTGTTTTCAAAAAGTAGGACATATAACAGGGAAGGGAGGAGTAACTTTACAGTGGAGAAATCTTACAAGCACTATCAGCCAAGTGACCAAGATTAACATCATCAGTGATAAGTCATGTAGACATCATGTACCCCTAGCATGACATGACAAGAGCACTTTACATCTGCAATCTTCTTTCCCAAAACCTATAATGTTAGTCTAATGAGGAGAAAAACATCAGGCAAAAAATAATTGAGGGATGTGCTAAAAACTCCTGTCAGTACTCCTCAAAATGGTCAAGGCTTTAAAAACAAGGACTGAATCACTCTCACAGCCTAGAGGAGCCTAAGGAGACATGCTGACTAAATATAATGTGATCTCCTTAAAACAAATCTGAAAAAAGATAAGTACATTATGGAAAATGGGTGAAATCTGAATAAAGTATAGATTTTAGTTAATATTAATGTACAAATATTGGTTCTTAGTTTTACTAAAGAACCAATGTTGGTTCCATAGTAATGTATGATGTTAACAATATAGAAAACTGAATGAAGGATGTATGGAAATTCTGTACTATTTGTCAACTGCTCTATATATCTGGAACTGTTCAAAAAATAAAAAGTTTATTTTAAAATATTATTAACGTTTTAAAAGTATCTAGTTTGATGAATCATTTGATTTTCTTTTGAATCAGGGATCTATTTGGATCCATTTGTAAGAGGAAAATATATTAAAAAGTAGCGTGATAGGATTGGGTGGCCAAAAGTACTTGATTGAAGCTCAAATGTGGCCGTATTAGCAGTAACAAAGGTGACTGTAGGGTTAGTAAAGAGAGAATGAGTGTGTGGAAAGAAATAAATTCTCTCCAAACAATTTCCTCATATTCCTTTTTAAAAATTTTTAATGTTTATTTATTTTTGAGAGACAAAGCATGAGCAGGGGAGGGGCAGAGTGAGAGGGAGACACACAATCTGAAGCAGGCTCCAGGCTGATCTGTCAGCACAGAGCCTGATGTAGGGCTCAAACTCAGGAGCCACCATGAGATCACGACCTGAGTCAAAGTGGGCGACTTAACTGACTGAGCCACCCAGGTACCCCTAGATTCTTTCATTTTAACAAGCTTTAGTGAATTCATTTTTTTCCCACTTTTAATTTAAAGCATATAGTATAGCATTCATTGATTTAATGAAATGTAAGAATAAACCTACCAGGAATAGGAAACGAAAGGAAAACTGAGGCAAAATCCTAGGCTTTCCAGAGTTTAAAATGTTGTTATTAACTGTAAGAGCATGTTAAGAGACCAGTAACAATACAATGTAGGTAATAAGCCCAAACATATATATTGTAATTAACTAAGAAAAATATGTTGTTATCCACTGTGGACATAAAAGGAGACTTTCCTAGAGAGGTCAGACTTAAATCTGACCTTGAAGAAAATGGAAAATGTAGCTATGAAGATACGGTAAAGGAGATGATTCTAGAAAGGGGAAATAGTTTTAGAGTGATAGTTCTGGGAATACAAAGTAAGGAGAAAATAAGAGATGTTAGAAAGGAAAAAAAAATCAATAACTTGTTTAATGGTTGTATGGGATTAATGACTAAAAGACAAAGAGAATTATAAATTGGACCTCTGGGAAAATAATAGAAGTGATGACAAAAAAAAAACAAAAAAGAATCTAAGCATGTTCTAATAGATAGTTTTGAAAAACTCTATATCATGGGGAGAAGATTGCTACATTTGAATACCACAGCTCTTAATGAGAAACTGGAAGGGCTGTCATGAAGCTGCGGTGTTTGGTCTGAGAAGACATTCCACACTAAACCCCAGGGCACTGAGGAATTAGGCAGATCCCAGCTCTGCTCACAAAGCAACAGGCTGAGGAGAGACAACTTATCAAGGCCTACAGAGTTACTTGTTTTTTTCCTACTAAAATAGTTTATGTTTTCTTCTTTAACAATACATTCAATATTAATTGGCAATAGGAATTTTGAACATTTTATATTTTCTAAGAAATTTTAATGACTGAACAAAAATTACAAGGTAAGCACCTTGATAGAGGAAGTAACTCAATTTTTCTGGATTGTGAAAATAGGTTTATGCTAATGCATATTTATCAATAGTGTTTGTAAGGCTCAACTTGGGAAATGGATAATTTGCTCAGAAATAGGACAGTGTTATTTGACTGTGACCTGGTACTTTATTTATATCATTTCTCAAGTGGACATAATAATGTCGAGCCCCCTTCTATATATTTCAACAAAATAAAATGCTGGAAAGTGCTTTAAAGCCTATAAGGGATCATAAGTCAAAATAAAGCAATAATTTCTGGTAGAAAAATGTTTGTGCTAAAAACATTTACTTGGTCCATGCACAATATCTAGTATTCCATCCCTAAGCTGATGATGTATTTAACTCATTTTCACTGAATGCAACATGATGGATCTAAAGAGAAAAGGTGGAATGTGGCAAAGACAGTTCCTTGCATCATATATCTCATGGTTTAAGGGACAAGGCATACGTTAAAATATATAATCACAAACAATGATGAAATTCAGGTTTCAGCCCAGGCTATAATGAATAGAATTTGTAAGGAAATTTTATAATAGAATTTAGCCAAGCTTATGGATACCCAAAAGCTTCAGGAAACAGCACTTGAGCTAGGAATCAGAAACTATGTAACATGGCACTGAAGTCACAGAACCCTGCTTTGCTTTTCTGAGAAGTTAGACAACTTTGAAACATCTAGCCATTCTGAAAATTCAGTTCCTTGCCATCTGATGACTCTATATCAAGCACAGACAACCCACTGGTTACACCAAGACTCACTCCAAGGCAGGAGAAAGTAAGATTCATGATGGCAAGTTTTGTCATTATTATTATTATTACTATTATTATTTTTATCTTAAACTATCTCCATATCTAAAAGCAGGCTAACTCATCAAGTATATCAAACACCCGGTGACAGAAGGCAGGTCTGATTCGCATGTGATCAATTGATTTGAAGGCGATCAACACAGAATGCTGTAATAAAGTATGGATATATGAAAACAGATGCCTATTTCTGGCAGTACCAACCCACAGAGGCTTTCTCATTCTTCACAAGAAGTTTGAGGCTCTTAGTGTGAGCAAAGGGAGAACAGACTTGGATATTTTTGTTGTCATCATTTCTGTATCCAAAAGTCATTACTATTTTTGGTGAGCAAATCAAAATGAAGTATCTGGAAAGAAGCAGTGAATTGAAATCAAATTGCACAAGTATTAGAAAAGTAATCAATGACCTAATATTTGAACACACTGTTTCTAAGGAGAGGGTACTGGGTGGATGCGGGCAACAGATTCTTTTAGTCCTTTTTGTAAATAACAAAGGAAACTTGGATCTCCCTCTTACAGTTGGCATACATACATACATACATACATACATACACAGCTTTCAGAAGAGGGGAGTATCCTAACAATTTAGAAATGATATTTTCAAGAATGTCATGAATGAATGTCACAGCTTTCCAAGGAGATAATAGAATAGGATATTGGAGTCTCTTATTTTACTACACGTTTCTTAGGTAGGTTTTTAAATCATGATTTAGTAAATTCTATCAAGCTTTTGTAACTAATGCAAAAGGCATATTATTTTTTAAAATTTAATCTGTTCTAATTGGTGAACTAACTTTAGAAATACTCTGATATTAATCTTGCCTTACATTAAATTCAGGTAATTATGTTTTTTTAATACACAATTAGGGTCAATTTACTCTTTTCAAAAATAATTTGGAAACTTTTTGCAAGAATACAATTTCTCTTTCTTGTACTATCATCGCCAGGTTTTTGTAATAAGGTTATAGGAGTCCCATACAAAGACTGTTATAGACTCAGCAAGAGTTGTATAGATATTTAGAGTGTTTTATAGATATCTAGAAAGAGGATTAAATAGAGCTAAGATAATCTAAAAAGGATAAAGTTAGTAAACTTGAAGGAAAGGAGGCCTATAGTTTTTCTCTGAGCCCATCAGTGGCATAACAGCTGTAGCTAGAGGTTAAAGACAGTACAAATTCTATAAGAGCAAGAATCCTATAAGCTCATATAGAAATAAAACTTTCTCCCTCATTAATACATAATCTGAATTTACTATAAACCATGTAAATACAATGAGTAGTTTCCCTGGATAGAAAATCAGACCAATTAGATTAAAAACTTAAATAACCATAAATGTGTGTAACACGAAGCACAGGCCTAATGATCAATTTTCTCCTAAATTATAATGTCCCCTAAGTGCCCAGAGCCAAAAGGCTTGACTAAAGTAGAAGTATTTTAAAATTTTGAAAAATCCTTCTATAAATTAAATTAACAGTGATTTTTTTTATGGGAAAACAAAATCTATAATTTTTCCTCAAAAATATTATTGGGACATGTGGGTGGCTCAGTCAGTTAAGTGTGGGACTTTGGCTTAGGTCATGATCTCACTGTTGGTGAGTTCAAGTCCCACATCTGGCTCTCTGCTGTCAACACAGAGCCTACATTACATCCTGTGTCCCAGTCTCTGTCTCCATCCTTCCCTCTCTTTGTGCTCACTCTCTCTCTCAAAAATATACTTTATATATATATATATATATATATATATATGTATATATATATGTAATATTTTGTATGTATTTATATAATATATATTTATATTTTTATATTATATATAAATATAATTTATATTAAGGAAATCACTGAGAAGATGAGAATGGAAATAGCATAATTTTCTAAAGTTATGAAAAACTGGAAAATGGGCAGTTGGAAATTGTGACTTATCAACACATCATCATATTTTACAATTGTAAAAAAAAACAACTACATTTATCCAAAGTTTCTTTTAATATATGAAAATAAATCTCATAAAATAAAATTAATGGAATGCATTATAATACATACACTCTGGTTTCTAGAAGTACATTAGGGCATGGATAAGTAATGTAGAAAGAAATATTAAGAACTGATTCAAGTGATCATGGATGATTATTTTCATATTTGCCATTGTTATTACAATATTATTCTTAAACTTTAATAAGAAAATGCTTCATTTCTACGATATTTAAAAAAAATCTCTTCTCTTCCTTTTTTAAATCTCCTCTCTTCCTGTTAGCATTACAGACAGCCTTGAGGAGCGGGAATGAGACAAAACCCACAGATTTCATCCTCCTGGGCTTCTTCCCTGAATTTAAATACATTTCAGCCATGGTCTCCATCATTCTCCTGATCTACATGGCAACCTTCACTGGCAACACTCTTCTGATCCTCCTCATTTGGTTGTACTCCCATCTCCACACACCCATGTACTTCCTGCTCAGTCAGCTCTCCTTAATGGACTTAACTTTGACCTCTAGCATCATCCCCAAGATGGCAGCCAACTTCTTCTCCGGATGGCGGAGCATATCATTCTTGGCTTGTGGGACTCAAATTTTCTTCTCCCTGACTGTGGCCATTGCGGAATGCATCCTTATAACGCTCATGTGTTTTGATCGTTATGTAGCCATATGCGATCCTCTTCGGTACCCAGCCATTATAAATCTTAGGGTATGCTTACAGATGATTGCTATGTCTTGGGTTGGAGGGGCACTTACTTCCTTGGGCCACACGGCTTTTACCTTGCATTTTAATATCTGCAGCCCCAGAGAAATTCCCCACTTCTTCTGTGAAGTTATGGCTGTGCTTAGGATCCTCTGTGAGGATATCTCAGCCTATGAGAAGGCAGTGGTGATAACAAGCATCCTTGTTCTGCTCCTGCCCTTATCTCTCATCTTGTCTTCTTATGTTCTCATCTTCCTTGCTGTACTCCGAGTGAACTCCCCAGAAGGTAGGAACAAGGCTCTGGCCACCTGCTCTTCTCATCTCTGTGTGGTGGGTCTCTATTTTGGTCCAGGTTTGTGCATATACATGAGACCTGGTTCTGCCAAGACTCCAAAGTTAAATCAGGGTCTTTTTCTGTTTGGAACTGTCCTCACCCCTCTCCTAAACCCTCTTGCCTACAGTCTCAGGAACAAGGAAGTTCTAAGTGCACTGAAAAAGTTAATGGGGCGGTGTCAATCCTCCAGGTAAATGGCAGAAATCCCAATATCAGCCGTAGGCAATATAAAGATGTACCAACAAAGGGACATTTTGTCTGTTAAATAATAATCCCTTCAAACCCTGGTAAAGTCAACTAATCTTACTGAGTTTATCTGAAGGAAAAAAAATGTTTATCTTTTCCTCCCTGTATCTAAAAATTTCTGTCCAATTGTTCTAGATGATGTGATGATAAAGAACAAGGGACTGTATACATCAATTCTCTTCATGATTTACAATTGATGGTAATGTGAATTTTATTATTTCCAAAGCATCATATTGATTCCATGAAAGAAAGGCCAGTGTCTGCATATCTAAAATGCAAAATAATCACCTAGAACTTAGGTTGTGCTTCAGGATAATTCCCTGGTAAAGTTAATTAATGAGTCCCATGATAAATCATCAGGAATCAAATAAAGTTACCAGTATTTCTTTTTTCTCCCTAACATAATTTTAATTCTTCTTAATCCTGGAAAAATACAATCTTCAATCTATGTCAGTGCTTCCAAAGAGTGGTTTTCTGACCTTTTGCATTAGAATCATTTGCTGACTTCACAAAATATGCTAATTTTGCACCCATCTCAGATGAACATCATTAGAATCTGTTAAATTGGGCTTAAGAATCTGACTAGCAAACCTTTTAGTGATTTTCATGTTTACCAAAGTTTGTGAGTCACTGATATAATTATTGACCCCCTTTTCTAGACCAGCCTTGCAAAATAATCTTGCAAAATAATCTTTAAGGTGGCTGGCAAAAACTAATGTTATTTTTTAAGATAGTAGAGAATGAACTTTATGTTTGGAATACTTCAGAATTTAAATATTTTGAGCACACAGTAGTTGAGAAAGTAAACAAGACTCATATTTGTTATATAAAATATGAATGATTGAAAATATTTATAACAGAATGAAATTTTAAGTAGGATGCATCATAGTGTTTCTAAAATATTGATATATGTCAAAAATATACTACATAGGTAGAACACTAGGAATTTATTACATGTGTTTCTTTTTAAAATTTAATTAATTAATTTATTTTTATTTATTTTGAGAGAGAGACAGTGCACTCAGGGGAGGGACACAGAGGGGGGGGGGGGAGAGAGAAAGAACCCCAAACAGGCTCCATGCTGACAGTGTGGAGCTGAATGGGGGGCTTAATCCCACAAACCATGAGACCATGGCCTGAGCTGAAATCAGGAGTCAGACACTTAGCTGACTAAGCCACCCAGGCACCCTTGACTTTTTATTTTAGAAGTGACTGAGTGAAATTACAGGAAAACAGTTTTTTAGTGAATAGGAAACACTCAGAAGGAGAACTAACAGCCTAATTATTTTTCTCTTAAATATCTCAGAAGCCATCAACTAGACATTGTATTTCAGAGATTGTATTACAAAGCTGAGTTTGGAAAAACTTAAATTATGTGTGTTAAATTTCAACTGTGCCAACAATATTAAAAAAGTCCCCTCCAGAATTACTAGAGGAATGGCTGAGAGAATATGGTTCAAGAAAGGACCCTGAGAATTTCACTTGAAACTGACTCAAAATACCACTTCTCTAAAAAATAAAATAAAATAAAAACTATCTCTAACTCATCTCAAATTGGAGGAGTGGGTCATTTAATAGGTACTACAATGGTCTGTCACTACCCAGTTGTTGGTGCTATAATATTCTGGTACTCTAAGGGGAATCCACAGATAAGATTGAATTTAGAAGATGATGCTAGGAAGGAAGGGAGAAGTACTTAAATGATGAAATAGTGCTAGCTGAAGAGTTTCTGCTGAATCATATATGTTCATAAAGCATGTTATTTATGTTTGACAGTTTTTACAAAGAGTTCTATTTTTATATGTAACTCATAAATGAACATTTTAACCATGTGAAGTTCACAGCAAATAGTTTTCCAGATGGATGTCTGGAAAGCACTCATCTTGGACTTTAAACTATGTGGTTCTAACACACTATTGTTGGAGGAGCACCTTTACACAAGAGGACTTAATGCTTTAGGGGAAAATAAATAAAGTAGTTAAGTACATGATTATTCAGAGGAATTATGATTCAATTCTAATTAAATCATGGTTCTTTTGTTTCTTCCCATTCTCATATTCATGATTTTAATTTTCTTCTTCCATTTTAACAGATATCCTATATGTGTATATCTGTTGTGGAACAACTCAAATATCTTCTGTAAATAAATAAAATATTTAAAAATCAACCACATTACTAAATATACATGAAAATAAAATTTTGTAACTGAATAAATTGCTTTAATATGGAAACTGAACTCCGTGGGTTTAAGATGTAGGAAAATGAAACTTTTATGAAAAGGACAAGATGACCACAATCTCAGGTGCACAGAGACTCTGAGATACTACAAATGGAAAATAAACATTAAATTGTATCGGGGAGGGGGCAGGATGTATTTGAAGACAAACACTTTTCAAATGGTTCTCTGACTTGAGACAATTAAAAATAGCAGTATCAGTCATATCACCACAAGAAATTAGCTGAGGCTTTCTTGACAAATTAGATATGTAGATTGTAATCACCAATTCTACAACTTGCACATAAAAAGTCAAAGGGATACAAAATTACATATGAAATATCTCGAAAACTAAAATCACTATAGAACATGAGTGATTGGTCAGTCTTGTTTTTTTTTTTTTTTTTCCAATTGTTTTTGAGCATGCCTCACTAACTCTAACTTTGAAAGAGAAAATTATCAAGGAAGAGAGCAGTTTTGTGGTGACAAATAACTTTTTGTTGACATACAAACAAACATCAGGGTTTCTTCATAAAATTTCAGGTCAATATGACATCAGAGACTATGGTCATTTTGTTTGAGAAATATTTTTTTTAATTTTTTTTAACGTTTATTTATTTTTGAGACAGAGAGAGACAGAGCATGAATGGGGGAGGGTCAGAGAGAGGGAGACAAAGAATGTGAAACAGGCTCCAGGCTCTGAGCAGTCGGCACAGAGCCCGACGCAGGGCTCGAACTCACGGACCGCGAGATAGTGACCTGAGCTGAAGTCGGCCGCTTAACCGACTGAGCCACCCAGGCGCCCCGAGAAATATTTTTTGAGAACCTACTATATGGCAGGAGTTATTTTAGGCACTGGAGCTAAAGCAGTGGAAAAAAGAAGAGCACTACTCTTATGGAACTTAATTCTAGTTGTGGAATATGAGAAATAATAAATACTCAATACGTAACATGCTGATAAGTGACATGAAGAAAAGAGAAGCAGGGAGGAAAGATAGAGATGGGATGCCTTTATATACAGTATGACCTGGTAAAGCATCTTTGATTAGGGGGCATTTGAACAGAGACTGTAATGAGTAAAGGAGGGACAGTACATTTAGGAAAATATTGTTCAAACAAAAGAACAATTTAAAAACGACTTTGGGTGTAGAAGTGGGCATAGCATGTTCAAGGGACACTGATGAGGCGACACCAGACTCATTGAAAAAGTGATAGGAGACACAGTAAGACAGCATCAGGAGCACATTATCTATGGCCAATTGGAAAAGTATTGCAATATTTAAAGTGAGAGATAGTAGAAGTTTGAACAGAGGTGGAAGAATATCAGTAAGAAGATGTAATCCAATTCTGACCATACCTCAAAGGTATGCATACTGAAAGAATGCAGTTTTAAATCTCTGGACCCAAAAGGGAGACATATTACTTCAGCCTCACAGGTTATTGACAAATCTCCTTTGGTGGCCTTGGGACAGGAAGCACCCATATGCTATGGGTCACTGTCATGGGGTCTGTGCTAGGTAGTCCATATTTGACCCTGCCCTCTCTTGACCGGTATGGACCCCTACTCAGGCTTTATCACCCCAATTCTCTTGTATTCTGACATCCTGTTAAATTTGATCTATGAGAGGCACTGGCAGATCAGAGGGAAGAGTTCAGAGTATTGGTGGCCCCACCTTCACCAGGCTGTGTTTGAGTAGTTGATTGCATTCCTTCACAAAAGGCCATAACCCATTTGGGCAGCGTTCTTGGTTCCCTTTACACCACTCCCTGCCCTTAAAATAAAGGGAAGTAGTGTTACCACTAGTAGCAGCTGCCTGCTTTACTCTTTCTGCTGTTTCCCACACACTGTCCTATTTCTGAACACTATATATTTTTTAAATATAATTTGTCAGATTGGTTTCTATACAACACCCAATTCTCATCCCAACAAGTTACCTCCTGCATGCCCATCACCCACTTTGCCTTCTCCCACACCCCCCATCAACCCTCAGTTTGTTCTCAGTCCTTAAGAGTCTCTTATCATTTGCCTCCCTCCCTCTCTGTTATTTTTTCCCTTATCCTCCCCCATAGTCTTCTTTTAAATTTCTCAAGATCCACGTATGAGTGAAAAGATATGATATCTGTCTTTCTTTCCTGAATTATTTCACTTAGCATAATACCCTCCAGTTCCATCCACGTTGCTGCAAGTGGCAAGATTTTATTCTTTCTCATTGACAAGTAGTATTCAATTATATATTTAAGCCACATATTCTTTATCTATTCATCAGCTGATGGACATTTAGGCTCTTTCCATAATTTTTCTATTGTTGAAAGTGCTGCTATAAACGTTGTGGTATATGTGCCCCTATGCATCAGGATTCCTGTACCTTTTGGGTAGATTCCTAGCAGTGCTATTGCTGGGTCATAGGGTAGACCTCTTTTTAATTTTTTGAGGAACCTCCAAACTGCTATCCAGAACGGATTCAGCAGTTTTCATTCCCACCAACAGTGCAAGAGGGTTCCCGTTTTTCCACATCCTCTCCAGCATCTATAGTCTCCTGATTAGTTCATTTTAGTCACTCTGACCAGTGTGAAGTGATATCTGAGTGTGGTTTTGATTTGTATTTCCCTACTGATGAGTGATGTTGAGAATCTTTTCATGTGCCTGTTGGCCATCTGGATGTCTTCTTTGGAGAAGTGTCTATTCATGTCTTCTTCCCATTTCTTCACTGGATTATCTGTTTTTCAGGTGGGAGTTTGGTGAGTTCTTCATAGATTTTGGACACTAGCCCTTTACCTGATATGTCTTTTTCAAATATCTTTTCCCATTCCGTAGATGGTCTTTTAGTTCTGTTGATTGCTTCATTTGCAGTGCAGAAGATTTTTATCTTCATGAGGCCCCAATTGTTCATTTCTGCTTTTGATTTCCTTGCCTTTGGAGACGTGTGAATTAAGAAATTGCTGAGGCTGAGGTCAAATAAGTTTTTTCCTGCTTTTCCCTCTAGGGTTTTCATGGTTTCCTGTCTCACATTCAGGTTCTTCATCCATTTTGAGTTTCTTTTTGTAAATGGTGTAAGAAAAGTGGTCTAGTTTCATTCTTCTGCATGTTTCTGTCCAGTTCTCCCAGGACCCAATTTTTAAAGAGACTGCCTTTTTTTTTCCATTGGATACGCTTTCTTGCTTTGTGAAAGATTAGTTGGCCATACTTTTGTGGGTCCAATTCTGAAGTCTCTATTCTATTCCATTCTGGAGTCTCTATGCTATTCCATTGGTCTAAGTGTCTGTTTTTGTGCCAATACCATGCTGTCTTGATGATTACAGCTTTGAAATAGAGGCTAAAGTCTGGGGTTGTGATGCCTCCTGCTTTGGTCTTCTTCTTCAATATTACTTTGGCTCTTTGGGGTCTTTTGTGGTTCCATATAAATTTTAGGCTTGTTTGTTCTACTTTGAGAAGAATGCTGGTGCAAGGTTGATTGGGATTGCATTGAATGTGTAGGTAGCTTTGGGTAGTATTGACTTTTTAATGATATTTATTTTTCCAATCCATGAGCATGGGATGTTTTCCATTTCTTTATATCTTCTTAAATTTCCTACATAAGCTTTCTATAGTTTTCAGCAGACAGATCTTTGATATATTTGGTTAGGTTTATTCCTAGGTATTTTATGGTTCTTGGTGCCATTGTGAATGGGATCAGTTTCTTTATTTGTCTCTCTGTTGCTTCATTATTAGTGTATAAGAATGCGACTGATTTCCGTATATTAATTTTGTATCCTGCAACTTTGCTGAATTCATGTATAAGTTCTAGCAGACTTTTGGTGAAGGCAATTGGGTTTTCCATGTATAATATCCTGTCATCTGCAAAAAGTGAAAGCTTGACTCATCAGTGCCAATTTTGATGCCCTTGATTTCCTCTTATCTGATTGCTGATGCTAGAACTTACAAAACTATGTTATACAACAGTGGTTAGAGTGGACATCCCTGTTGTGTTCCTGATATCAGGGGGAAAGCTCTCAGTTTTTCCCTATTTAGGATGATATTAGCTGTGGGTTTTTCATAAATGGCTTCCATGATGTTTAGGTATGTTCCTTCTATCCAGACTTTCTTGAGGGTTTTCATCAAGAAAGGATACTGTATTTTGTCAAATGCTTTTTCTCTATCTATCACAGGACTATATGGTTCTTATCTTTATTTGTATTAATGGTATGTATCACATTGCTTGATTCACGAACATTGAACCAGCCCTGCCTCCCAAGAATGAATCCCACTTGATCATGGTGAATAGTTATTTTCATATGCTGGTGAATTTGATTCCATAGTATCTTGAGAATTTTTGCATACATATTCATCAGGGATAATTGCTTGTAGTTCTCTTTTTTTCGCTGGGTCTCTGTCTGGTTTGGGAATCAAAGTAATGCTGGCTTCAGAGAATGATCTGGAAGTTTTCCTTCCATTTCAATTTTTGCAATAGCTTGAAAAGTATAGATATTAAGTTGGCTTTAAATGTCTGGTATAATTCCCCAGTGAAGCCATCTGGTCCAGGACTCATGTTTTGGGAAGTTTTTGATGACTGATTCAATCTCTTTACTAGTTATGGGTCTATTCAAATTTTCTATTTCTTCCCATTTGAGTTTTGGTAATGTATGGGTTTTTAGGAATTTGTCCCTTTCTTCCAAGTTGTCCAGTTTGTTGGTATATATATTTTTTACAGTATTCCTTGATAATTGTTTGTATTTCTGAGGGATTGGTTGTAATAAATCCATTTTCATTCATAATTTTATCAACTTGGGTCCTCTCTCTTAACTTTTTGAGAAACCTGGCTAGAGATTTATCAATTTTGTTTAGTTTTTCAAGAAAAAAAAAAACCTCTTGGTTTCATTGATCTGTTCTACTGTTTTTGTGGATTCTGTATTGTTTATTTCTGCTCTGATATTTATTGTTTCTATTCTTCTGCTGGGTTTGGGGTGTCTTTGCTATTCTGCTTCTAGTTATCTAGGTGTGCTGTTAGATTTTGTATTTGAGATTTTTCTTGTAACTTGAGATAGGTCTGGATTGCAATTTATTTTCCTCTTAGGACAGCCTTTGCTGCATCCCAAAGTGTTTGGGCTGTTGTTTTTTTTCATTTTCATTTGTTTCAGTATATATTTTAATTTCTTCTCTGTCTCCCTGATTGAACCATTCGTTCTTTAATAGGATATACTTTAACCTCCATGCTTTTGGAGGTTTTCCTGACTTTTATCTGTGGTTGATTTCAAGTTTCATTATCATTGTGATCTGAAAGTGCGCATGGTATAATCTCAATTCTTTTATATTATTGAGTGTTCTTTTGTGACCCAGTATTTGATCTATCTTGGAGAATGTTCCATGTGTACTCGAGAAGAATGTATATTCTGCTGCTTTGGGATTTGGGGTTAAAATATATCTGTCAAGTCCATTTGGTCCAATGTATCATTCAGGGCCATTTCTTCTTTACTGATTTTGTGTCTAGATGATCTGTCCATTATTGTAAGTGAAATATTAAAGTCTCCAGCAAACACCACATTCTTACCAATAAGATTGCTTATGTTTGTGATTATTATTATTATTATTTTTATTTTTAATTTGGGTGCTCCTGAATCTGGTGCATAGACATTTAAAATTGTTAGCTCTTCCTGATGGACAGATGCTGTAATTATTATTGAATACCCTTCTTCACCTCTTGTTACAGCCTTTAATTTAAAGTCTAGTTTGTCTCATATAAGTATGGCAACTCCAGCTTTCTTTTGACTTCCAGTAGCATGATAGGTAGTTCTCCATTCCCTCACTTTCAACCTGAAGGTGTCCTCATGTCTGAAATAGGTCTCTAACATACAACAAACAGATGGGTCTTTTTTTTTCCATTCTGATACCCTATGTCTTTTGATTGGAGCATTTAATCAATTTAAGTTCAGCATTATTATTGAAATATATGGGTTTAGAGTCATTTTGTTATCTGTAGGTTTCATGCTTGTAGTTATGTCTCTGGTACTTTGTGGTCCTTGCCACATTTCACTCACAGACTCCCCCTTAGGATCTTCTGGAGGGCTGGTTTAGTGGTAGTGAATTCCTTCAGTTTTTGTTTTTTATGGGAAAATTTTATCTCTCATTATATTCTGAATGACCACCTGTGGATAAAGGATTTTTGGCTGCATATTTTTCCTGTTCATCATGTTGAAGATTCCCTGCCATTCCTTTCATCCTACCAAGTTTCATTAAATAGGTCTGCTACTACTCTCATGCTTCTACCTTTGTATGTTAAGGCCCGTTTATCCCTAGCTGCTTTCAGAATTCTCTGTTTATCCTTGTATTTTGCCAGTTTCACTATAATATGTCATGCAGAAGATCGATTCAAGTTATGTCTAAAGGAAGTTCTCTGTGTGTCTTGGATTTCAATATCTGTTTCATTCCCCAGATCGGGGAAGTTCTCAGCTATGATCTGTTCAAGTACACTTTTGGCCCCTTTCTCTCCTTCTTCTGGTATTCTTATGATATGGATATTGTTCCTTTTGATTGCATCACTTAGTTCTCTAATTCTCCCCTCTTGATCCTGGTTTTGTTCTCTCTCTTTTTCTCAACTTCTTCTTTTTCCATAATTTTATCTTCTGATTCACCTAATCTCCCCTCTGCCTTTTCAATCCATGCTGTGGCCACCTCCATTGTATTTTACACCTCATTTGCAACATTTTTTATTTCATCATGACTATTTTTTAGTTCCTCGATCTCTGCAGTAATAGATTCTCTGCTGTTTTTCTATTTCATTTTCAAGCCCAGTGATTAATCTTATGACTCTTATTCTAAATTCTTGTTCAGTTATATTGCTTATATCTTTTTTGATCAATACTTTAGCTGTGACTTCTTCCTGGAATTTCTTTTGAGGGGAATTCTTCTGTGTCATTTTGGCTAGTTTTCTATCCCTTACGAGTTTTAAAAACTTGTTATGTTCTCTGCATCTGTGTGCACTGCTATATTAATGGGAGTCATACACTGTCCAGGGCCTGGCCCACCTGGAGGCGTTTTTTGGAGAGTGTTACTGGCTCTCTGTTGTTGTGATTTTGGTTATTTTATTTCTCTACTTGTAATGATGTTTTGGACCCTCCCGAGGTGTGCTTTGATTTTTCCCTTAAGTAGCCCTGGAAAGGAAAACAAACAGACAAACAAACAGGAAAGAAAGACATGCAAGCACACAGACAAATAACACACACACACACACACACACGCACAAACAAAAACAATCCAAAAGCACAAAACCAGAAACACCATCTACAAGTAAAAAACAGGGTGGAGGCAGTGCTGATGGAAGAGCACATACAAAGAGAGAAATGATGGTCGGGGACAAAGAGAAAATAAACATTGACCAGGTAGAGAGACTAAATGGCTTAATCCAGAGAGAGAGAAAGGAAAATAAAGGAGGTAGAAAAAAAATAAAAAATAAAATAAAATAACACGAAGAAATAGATACCCACACGGAGAAACTATATGGCTTGATTATTCCAGAGAGAGAGAGAGAAATGAAAGTACAGAAGGAGGAGTAGAACATGTACCAAGAGAATGGGTTAAATATGTCTGCTTAAACAAACCAACAACCAGAATAAATCAGCCTAGAGGAGGGAAGAGTAAGGAAGGGAGAATATATCTAAATAACAAGAATTGTCCTAGAATTAATCTAGGTTATGCAGCAGCACTGGTCTGGATGATGGACCCATCTGTTTCCACAGCATCTATCCTGCTCCAGCAGATATGCAATTACCCAGAGTGTAGGGGGGTGGAATGGTGAAGGCTGGTCCTACATCCACTATGAGCCCCTGGGGACCCATCGCTGAGGATCCCCCCTTGGTAGTATGGGGGGGGGGAGGCAGGAAATTGGCCATCCCCTAGTCTCTTCTCCATGGTCCTGGTGCACTCTGCTCAAGATGTCCTCAACGTGCCCCGGGCACAGACAGGTGATACTTCTCACTCCACTGACTCCCCTGATCCTCCACTTGGCTAGGATTCAACATCCCTCCATGTGCTCTGGCACTGGGGGAACACCTCTCTCTGCAGTCTGATATGTGCTCCCTGCTGGTTTTGTCTGTGCCATAGCACTTCAGGGAGGACGGCCTTTTCCTGCTTCAGACTGTGCTGCTGACCTCACCATCTAGAGGAGACTGGGGGTGGCAGGGGCAGACAGGCTTTGTCCTGTCCCACAGCATTCCAGGGAGGGGACTGCTTTGTCCTACTGTGGACTGTGTCCCTGACCTACCACTGAACCCAGGGCTGTCTCCTCTCTTCCCCAGGTGCAAGAATGGGGCAGCTGGTACCAATCAGAAGAAAGCCCCAGTTAGAGATGGGATCCCTCTCAGTCCCAGTTCAAGATTTATCTCTTGTCCAGATACAGTCTTACATTTCCCTGGCTGCTCTTTCTCTTCCCTTTGTCTCTCTGCAAAAGGGGATCTCTCCCCTCCATACCTACATGGCCTGTTTTATCTCCCTCATTTCACAATCACCCACCTATAGCCATCAAGGATGTAGCAGTTTATCCCTTTTTGACTCAGTCTCTTTTACTCCCAGACTCTTGGGGTTCAAAGTCCTTTGGCTTTAGCACTTCTTTGTTTGAGAGACATGGGAAGTAGAGAACCTACTACTTCTCTACCATGTTGGCCTCTTTAACAACATTATATTTTTATTCTTGCTCTCTTTCTTGTGGTTTCATGGCTTTCTATAGTGTTATACTTGGATTGTGTTTTTTTTCTTTGTGTGTCTATTATAGGGTGGGTTTGTTTTTTTGGTGGTTGCATTTGGGTTCATATAAAAATTTTTATGTGTATAGCAGCCTATATTAAGTTGGTTGCTTAAGTTCAAAGACATTCTAAAAGCACAAAATTTTTTGCTGCCTGTCCCCATTTTATGCATATGATGTCTTATTTTACCCATTTTTATTTTGTCAATGCCATGACTAATTTTTTCTAGATATAATTCATTTTACTACATTTGTGTTTTTACCTCTACACTGACTTTATAAATGTTAATTTCCTACCTTGACTATGTTTGATTTTTTCTATGATTTTTTTTTTATTTTTATGATTTTCTTATTTCTAATTATGGTCTTTTCTTTCCACTAAAAAGATCACTTTAACATTTTTTTGTAAGACTGGGATACTGTTGATAAACTCCTTTAACTTTAGTTTGTATAGCAACTATTTATCTCTCTTTCTATTGTGAATAATAACCTTGCCAGGTAGAGTATTTTTGGTTGTAGTATTTTTCTTTCAGCACTTTGAATGTATCGTGCCAATATCTTCTTGACTGTAAAGTTTCTTTTGAAAAAAAAAGTTCGGTTGATAACCTTATGAGGTTCCATTGTATGTAACCTTTTTTTCTCTTGTTAATTTAAAAATTATCTAATTATTGTAATATTTACCATTTTAATTATTATGTGTCTTGTTGTGGACCTTTTTGGCTTTAACTTGTTAGGGATTCTGTGTTCTTCTGGGCTTGGGTACCTGTTCTCTTCCTCATATTAAGGAAGTTTTCAGCTATTATTTCAAATAGGCTTTCTGTCTCCTCTATTCTCCCTCTGGGATCCTTATAATATGGCTGTTATTATTCTTAATGATGACACTGACTTCCCTTAACCTATTCTCATTTTTTATTATTCTTTTTTGTTCTTTTTGATGTTCGAGTTGTTTGTTTTACATATCTTGTCCTCAAATATTACACATTTGTTCATCTTCTGTTTTTTTTTTTTTTATTCCCTCTATGCACTTTTACATTTCTCTTATTTGGGGCACCACGGTGGTTCAGTGGGCTAAGCATCTGACTTTGACTCAGGTCATGATCTCATGGATTGTGGGTTCGAACCCCACACCGGCCTCTGAGCTGGAGCCTGGAGTCTGCTTCAGCTCAGAGCCTAGAGTCTGTTTGAGCTTCTGTGTTTCCCTTTCCTTCTGCCTCTGCCTGCTCACATTCTGTCTCTCAAAAATGAATAAACATTAAAACATTTTTTTCAGTTATTGAAATTTTCAGCTTTCAATGGACATTTTTTTTTGTATTTTCTATCTCTTTGTTGAAGTTGTTACTGAGTTTGTCCACTCTTTCTTCAATTCCAGTGAGTATCTTTATGACTATTGCAATTTTTAATTGTTTATTTAGCAAGAGAAACTATTCCATAACCCAATATTATTGTTTCATCTTTCAAGAGCACAGTCAGTGACAAACTTCCATGAAACTCAGCCCAAAGTAATTCTTAACATTACAAAATCACTTTATACTCTAAAAGATATTAGCCTTATTATCTCCTCAAAAATGTTTCTTAGAATCATAATTTCTGTAGGAATCTGCATATGCCTTCTTTCTTGGTTGGCCACAGCAAACTTATAGAAAGCTGCAATCCCCATGAATCTAATGAATGCCCAACAATATGAAATCATAGATGCTTGGACAGAAGGCTTCACATCTGAAGTTTCATTAAAGCATTGGAAGTCAGAATAATTAATCTCCTCTACATCAGCCTCAATCCCAAGGTCTTTCCTAACTGATACATAAATGGATGTATGATCATTATTTTGAATTCTTTATCAGACATATTGTTTTTTTTCCATTTTATTTAGCTCTTTTACTATCATTTGGTCTTGTTCTTTCCTTTAGGACATATTTGTATCTTTCCTTATTTCATATAGCTCACTGTGTTTGCTTCTATGTATTATGTATGTCAACTACATCTCCTGGTCTTGCAATTAATAGACTTTTGTAGAAGAGGTCCTGTGGAGCCCTATAGCACAATATCCCCAGTCACCAAAACCAGGTGCTCCATGGATGTCTTCTGTGTGGGCTGTGTGCACCCTTCTAAGGTAGCTAAGCAATGGCTGCCTTCAGCCCAGCCAACTGCAAGGATCCACTTTGCCTGCTGTTGGTGCATTTTGCCGAGTTTGTTCTTTTTGCTTTGTGATGTATTTCTAAGGCTACTGCAGGCCAGTTGCGGGGGACTGGCAGTAAGCTTAATTTTCTGCACTTAGCATCTCTATAATATCTCCAGACACATCAACGCACAAAGCATGCTCCTTGAACAGCCAGCTAAGAGACCACACTGCCAGAACTGCTCATTAATGTAGTTATTTCAGCTCCCCACACACACCAGTTGCAAAAGTCACTTTGGAGAGGTGGAGATCTGGTTGGGAATATCTTCAGAATGTGATGGAGCAGGATCTGTTTTGAAATAATGTCTGCCTTGGTTATATTGGATGGAAGTGGGGGGTCCACCAGGAAATAGAGGGATGGGGCATATGCTATTAGCAAGGTTGATGGAGAGGGTTAATGCCGACCCCCACAAATGTCCAGTTATCTAGACTGAAGGAGGGGAAGATAAAGAACATCCACCAGAACTTGTGTTTCTGGATAAGTTTCTTGCAGATCCCAGCCCTTCTGCCACATTTAGTTATTAGTCAATAAATATGTGTACCCCAAGCATTTTTTGAATGGCTGATTTTGTGCTGTGTCTCAGCTGAGTTACTCAGTATGCTGTCTTTTTAAAAAATTTTTTTTTATTTATTTTTAAGACAGAGAGACAAAGCATGAGTGGAGTTGGGGCAGAGAGAGAGGGAGACACAAAATCTGAAGCAGGCTCCAGGCTCTGAGCTGTCAGCACAGAGCCCTACCCAGGGCTTGAACTCATGAACTGTGGGATCATGACCTGAGCTGAAGTTGTACGCTCAACTGACTGAGCCACCCAGGCGCCCCCAGTATGCTGTCTTTTAAAGGATGTAGACTCTGTTTCCTCTTGCTTTCTAGCTCTCTTGTAGTTAGACCCACTGACCTTTAAAGTGCCTGCAATTTAACTCTGCTTGTTTTCAAAGCCAGACGTTATAGGGACACATCTTCCCAGTGCAGATCTCCAGTGCCATGGGTTCCTGGGATGGGGTCTGATAATCTGGCTTCTTAAGGCTTGTGATGTCCTTCCCAATTATAATTCATTTTGCTGAGTATTTGGTTCTCAACCATGTTTCCACCTGTCCTACCATTTTTGATGTAGACTCATCTATGACTAGCTGTGGAAGACCTGTTCTGCCATTGTTCAGGTGGTTTTCAAAATTAGTCATCGAGATATAGTTGCTGCTTTAGTGTGTAGGTAGGAAGAGGTGATCTCAGGATTCTCTCATTCTGCTATCTTCAAACTCCCTATGTCAGGATTAATTTTATGGAAGAGTCTAAAGAAAATATTAAGATTAATCTACTTAGAATTTTCAAAGGGAAAATGAGGGCATGATGCAAAATAATAACAACACATTACTGGAAAATGATATCCAGATGGAGGAATAAGATGTCTCCGCCCTCATCCTCTCATGGAAACACAAATTTGATAGCCACACATGCACAAAGATCTGTTTTTGACAGTTCCAGAATACAGGTGGGAGATTGCAATGCTCTGGGTGGAGTACATAAATGAGAAAGTATTCAGTGAAAGGATAGGAAAAACAGTTTCACTGTACCCACATTACCACACCCCAATGCTCATGCAACACATCCCAAAGCTCCTGCTGAGGAAGACAGAGGAAGAGAGGAGAAGAAAGGGGTGGAGTAAAAAAAATGAATTAAACTTCCAATTTTACTGTAGATCCCAGGATCAGGTCCACCTCACTAAACTTCAGTGCCAGACTAATCCTTAAGGACACAGGCTCTTACAGAGCCAGGTCCCAGCCTGTCCCACAAACTCAGGCTCCAACTTGAACATGAAGACCCAGATGCTAGGCCCAGCATAGCAGATAAGGTGCAAAGCTAGTTCAACAGAATTATGCCATGGGATACCCCTAAGATCTCAGGATTCAAACCCCTCAATGGATACCCATGACAGGAAGGCCTCAGAGGACTTAGGATCCATGTATGACCCAGTACCAAGCCATCCCTAATGAAACAAAATTTTACGCTGGTCCCCACAGATCTGCATTCCAAGTTTATCCCCATGAAACAATACACAAGCCTGATTCCAGTGGACATGAGTACTTATCAACCCCAGCCCCAGCAGAATCAGGCTACACACACCACCCCTTCCATGGAGCCAGAAGCCAGAGCCACCCAAGTAGATATTTTTGTCAGGACCACCCGTAAAGATCCAAGATCCAGGCTTTCATGGACCTAGGCTCAATGCACACTTCAGTGGACTTTAGTGCCAGTAGGCCTCAATGGACTCTAGCATCCAGGTAAATGCCTATGGACTCAGGTTCCAGACAGACCTCTGTGAACCCAGGCTCTAGGCCTCTACATGTTGTACCCAATACCAAATAAGATCACACAGACCAAGGCTCCATGACCTCCATGAGGACCCAAGCCTCAGACTCATTTTATAATGAGGCCTGCCTTAGTGGATCAATACTGTAGGCCTACTCTCATGGACCCAGGTTCTAGGCATGCTCCAATGGGCCCAAGCACCAGGCTTGTCTGCCAGTGGACCCTAGCAGTAGGCATTTGCAAAAAATTAGGGGCCAGACTCTCTGGTGAAGGGTAACATAAGCTCAGTTCTGCAGAATGTCCCATATGCATTTGAGAAGAATGTGTATATTGTTTTTATTGGGTAGAATGTTCTGTATATGTATGTCAGATTTGGTCATTTTATTGTGCTTTGTCCTTTTTTTTTTTCACTTACATTGTAACTGGTTGTTCTTCCAATATTTAGAGTGGGATATTGAATGTGTCTCTTTGGATTTTGGAGAGAACATGGAATACCACGTTGGGGTGTGTGACTCTGGCCCATTTATCAAGTGATCTGTAAAGCTTCTAGATTTGAATGGAGCCCAAAAGAATGGTTTGCATCAGACCCGGGCTGTTGTAAAAGTTGCTCTACTATTTGGGCTATATGACCCAGCAGATGCAATGGTCATTAAAGTGTTGGTGGAAAACACTGATGTTGTTTGGAGCCTTTAATAGGTCTCTTTAAGTGAGTCATAGTGCAGACCTTTAGGAGTTTGAATCAATTCTCTCTCCTCATCTATGAATAACTACTGCTTTTTGAGAAACAGCTCTTGGTATGCTATTGGACTTCAATACAAATTGAATATTTGACCATGAGATACCAAGTTACTGTACAATCTGAGTTGCCCGTGATGAACTCGGTGTTCTATCTATCTATCAAGCCATTAAGTTGGGCATGTATGCCAATACTCTATTACCAAATAAAAGTGGTTTCATGCAATTGATTCAGACAAACTCTGAAATCACAAGTAAATTTACATGTAGAAATGGTCCAAATGCCCATGATCTCCATTCCTGCTACATTACCTTCTGTTCTCATGGACATTTCTTCCAATCAGTTGACAGAGAAAAAAGATTCAGGCCTAGTTTACAGATGGATCTGCACTATATGCAGGTATCAATCAAAAGTAAATGGCTATGGTACTACAGTCCCCATTAGAGACATCCTTGAAAAACAATGGCAAAGGAAAATCCTCCCATCAAGTAGCAATTTGGGCAGTAAATCTGGTTGTTCACTTTGATAGAAGGGAAAAATGGCAAGATGTGTGATTATATACCAATTCATGGGCTGTGGCCAATGGTTTGGCTGGTTGGTCAAGGACTCAAAGAACATGATTGGAAAATTGGTGACAATGAAATTTTGGAAAGAAGTATGAAGATAGAGCTCTCTGAAAGGGTAAAGAATATAAAAATGTGTCTCTCATGAATGACCACCAAAGTGTAACCTCAGTAGATTTTAACAATATATTAGATAGTAAAACCCTTTCTGTGGGTACCAGTCAGTCTATTTCCTTTAAGCCAAGGTGATGGATCATGTTTTTCAATTACTCCATACCCTTATGATCTTATGAGTACTCATAAGCTACCCTTATCGTCACCCAATGGGCTCATGAACAAAGTTGCCATGGTGGTAAGGAGAGGTTGTGCATGACCTCAGAAATATTGACTCCCACTTACCAAGGACACCCTTGTTACAGCCAATATTGAGTGTCCAATCTATCAGAATCAAAGACCAAGTCTGAGTTCCCAAAATGACTCATTACCTTGGATAATCATCCAGCCACTTAGCCAAAGATTAATTACATTGGGCCACTTCTATCATGGAAAGGGCGACATTTTATTCTTAATGAAATATATACGCTGAATACAGATTTGCCTTCCCTGCATGCAATGCCACTGCCAAATTATTGTCTATGGACTTACAGAATGCTTTATCCATCTTCACGGTATTCCAAATAGCATTGCTTCTGATCCAGGAACACACTTCACAGCAAGAGAAGAATAGTGTTGGGCCCATGACCATAGAATTCACTGGTCTTACCATATTCCTCACCACCATGAGGCAGCTTGCTTGATAAAACAGTGGAATGGTCTTTTGATGACTCAATTAGTGTCGACTATGTGGCAGTAACTTGAAGGACTAGAGAAGGTGGTCCAGAAGATTGTATATGGTCTGAATCAGCACAGTGGCTGCTCTCCACAGATCTGCATTCCAAGTTTATCCCCATGAAACAAGACACAAGCCTGATTCCAGTGGATATGAGTACTTATCAACCCCAGAAGATTCAGGCTACACACACCACCCCTTCCATAGACCCAGAAGCCAGAGCCACCCAAGTAGATCTTTTTGTCAGGACTGATATTCCATGCTAACATACTGGAGGAATAAATATTATTAAAATGTCTATAATACCCAAATCAGTCCACACATTCAAAGCAATCCTTATCAAAACACCAACAGCATTTTTTGCAGAGTTATAAGTATCCTAAAATTTGTTCAAACCCCAAAAGACTCCAAATAGCCAAAATAACCTGGGGAGGGTTAAGCAAAGTGGTGGCATCACAATTTCAGAATTCAAGGTGTATTACAAAGGGTGGTGAGCACAAAATTATGTTACTGCATACTGCAAAAATTAGAAACATAGATCATGAAACAAAAGAGAAAACCCGGAAGTGAACCCACAACTCTAAGGTCTATTAATCTTCAACAAAATAGGAAAGAATATCCAGTGGGAAAAAGACAGTCTCTTCAACAAATTGTGTTGGGACAACTGGACAGCCACATCCAAATGAATAAAACAAGACCACTTTTTTTTTTTTTACACCATACACAAAAATAAGTTCAAAATGGGTTACAGGTCCAAATGTGAGAAAAGAAACCATTAAAATCCTGAAGAAAAACACAGGTAATAACCTGTGTGACCCCTTCAGAGAAACTTCTTTCGAGATATTCCAGAAGCAAGGGACACAAAAACAAATATACATTATTGGGACTACATCAAAATTAAAAACTTCTGCACAGTGAAGGACACAGTCAGGAGATAGTTGCAAATGACTTCTCAGATAAAAGGCTTGTATCCAAAATATATAAAAAAACATATAAAACTTGGGGTGCCTGGGTGGCGCAGTTGGTTAAGTGTCCGACTTCAGCTCAGGTCAAGATCTCACAGTCTGTGAGTTCGAGCTCTGTGTCAGGGTCTGTGTTGAGAGCTCAGAGACTGGATCCTGTTTTGGATTCTGTGTATCCTCCTTCTCTCTACCCTTTCTCTCTTTCTCTCTCTCTCTCTCTATCTCTATCTCTCTTTCTCACAAAAATAAAAATTAAAAATTTTTTTTAAAAGTATAAAACTCAACACCAATAATAAAATAAATAAAAATTAAAAAAAAAAAAAACTCACGCAAATAATCCAATGAAAAACAAATGGGCAAAATACATGGATATATATTTCCCCAAAGAGACAACCAGAAGGCCAATAGTTGTATGAATATGGTCAAAATCACTCATCATCAGGGAAATTCAAATCCATCCAAACTACAGAGATATCACCTACACCTGTTAGAATTGCTAAAATCAATGACACAAAAAATAGCAGGTGCTGGTGAAGATGTGGAGAAAGGGGAACCTTCTTACATTTTTGGTGGCAATGCAAACTGGTGCAGCCACTCTGAAAAAATAGTATGAATATTTCTCAAAAAGTTAAAAATAGAGCTACCCGGTGATCCAGCAATTTAACTACTAGGTATTTACCCAAAGAATACAAAAATGCTAATTCAATGAGATACTTTCACCTCAATGTCTATAATATTTTCTACAACTAGCCAGTTTATGGAAAAAGCCCAAATATTCATCAACTGATGAATGGGCCAAGAAGAAATTATTATAATTATATATACTATTTATAATTATATAGTATATATATATATATATATATATATAATGTAATGTAATATATTATATATTATATATTATATATAATTACATAATATAATATATAATTGTATAAATATATATATTATATAATTATATAATGGAATGTTACTCAGCTTTGAAAAAGAATGAATTCTTGTCGTTTGTGATGATATGGATGGAGCTAGAGTGTTTTCTGTTAAGCAAAATAAGTCAGAGAAACACAAATATCATATGATCTCACTCATATGTTAAATTCAGGAAATAAAACACATGAACAAAGGAGGGGGTAGGGAGAGACAAACATAGAAACAGAGTATAGAGAACAAGTTGATGGTTACCACAATGGAGCTGGTTGGGGGGGTTGCATTAAAAAGGTGATGAGTATTAAGGAGTGCACTTGTCATGACCACTGGATGCTATATGGGAGTTTGGTTCACTCTATTGTACACCAGAAACTAGTATTACACTGTATGGTAACTAAACAGAATTTAAATAAAAACTTAAAACAGATGTTACATGAAAAAAAAAGACTTAATAAAACAAAATTTGATTAAATCTGATGAAAAAATGATCTGTCATTATGTATATATATATATATATATATGCATAAAATACACAAAATGAGCAATTTTTTCCCCCCAAAATAAAATAAAGTAAAATACAATACAATACAATGCAATATTTTGGGTGGAAATAAAATTCCACAATGATAAGTAGGATAATTATGAAAAGAAATCTTACACAGGAAAAGGCAAACATATAGTAAAAGTTGGGAATTAATCATTTATAAAGGTTAGAAAAGAAACATAGTAAAATCAATTATATGTACCAAAAATAGTCAAATGATACACAAAATTAAAATTTGTGAAATATGATATATATATTTTCAAAATTAACAGACCATCAACTTCACATAGACTGCTGTACATATAACATGTTCTATATGAATCCAATGGTAACCACGAATTCAAAACCTCTCTCTCTCTCTCTCTCTCTCTATATATATATATATATATATATGGGAATATATATATATGGGAATATATATATATATATATATATGGACAAAATGAAGATTATTGACATACCTGTCAAGAATTACCTTACATCTGGGGCGCCTGGGTGGCTCAGTCGGTTAAGCAGCCGACTTCGGCTCAGGTCATGATCTCGCGGTCCGTGAGTTCGAGCCCCGCGTCGGGCTCTGTGCTGACAGCTCAGAGCCTGAAGCCTGTTTCATATTCTGTGTCTCCCTCTCTCTGACCCTCCTCCGTTCATGCTTTGTCTCTCTCTGTCTCAAAAATAAAAAAAAAAAAAGTTAAAAAAAATTGAAAAAAAAAAGAATTACCTTACATGTAAAACACTAAAAGTTCCAATCAAAAGACATAGAGTGACTGACTAAATAAAAATTTAAAGGACCCATTTATATGCTGTCTGGCAAACAGACTAAAAGTGAAAAAGTGGAAAAACATACCATCCAACTGAAAAGAAGCTGGGGGTAGCATTAATTGGACAAATATACTTTAAAACAGATGCTGTCAAGATACAAAGAATGACATTACATAATATAAGGAGATCAATTCAACAAGAGGATATAAAAATTGTAAATATCTGTGCACTGAATATAAGCATATAGCAAATATTAACAAACATAAAAGGAGAAATTAACATTAATACAATAGGAGAAAGGGACACTAGTACCTCATTTACATTAATATATACATCAGATAGAAAATCAGCAAGGAACACTAGCCTTGAATGACATATTAGACCAAATTAACTCAACAGATATATGCAGAAATTCCATCCCAAACCAGCATTTACACATTCTTTTCAATAACACATGGAACATTCTCCAGGATAGATAACATGTAAGGTCACAATAGAAATCTCAACATATAAGAGAATTTAAAACATATCAAGCATCTTTTCCAACTAAAACAGGAAGAAACTAGAAATCAATAACAAAATAAATCTGAAAAAAACACACAAACAAAAAACAAAACAATATGCTACCAAATCAAGAATGGATCAGCTAACAAATTAAAGAGACATTTTAAAAAATACATGGAGACAAAAAAAAAAGAAAAAAAAAGAATCCAAAATCTTTGGGATGCTGCAAAACCAGGTCTAAGAAGGAAGTTTATAGTGCTACAGGTTTACCTCAAGAAACAAGCAAGTTATCAAATATACAACCTAACTATATTTAAAAGAGCTAGAAAAAAAGAATAACAACCAAACCTCAGCTAATAGAAGGAAAAAAAATATTATTACAGCAGAAATAAATAAAATAGAAACTGAAAGAAAAAAAATAGAAAGACAATGGAACTAAAAGCTGCACTTGAAAAGATCAACAAAAGTAATAAACATTTAGCCAGACTCATTAGGAAAAATAACAGCACTTAAATAAAACCAGAAATGAAGGAGGAGAAATAACAAACACCACAGAAACATAAAGGGTTAAAGGACAATATTAAGAAAAAATTTATGCCAGGATGGGTGAGATAGGTGAAGGGGATTAAGAGTATACTTATAATCATGAACACTGAGTAATGGATAGAATAGTTGAATCACTACATTGTACACTTGAAACTAATATAACACTGCATGTTAATTATACTGGAATTAAAATTTAAAAAATAAAAGACAAAACTTTAAAAAAGAAAAAAGGAAAAGTGTGTATCGAGAAATTACACAACCCAGCTGAAATGTATAAATGTCTGAGAACATACAATCTTCCAAATCTAAACCAGGAAAATATAGAATATTTGAATGAACCAATTAAGTAATCCCAATAAGCCAAAGTTGAAGACCAGATGGCTTCTTGGTGAATTCTACCAAACATTGAATATATAGTAAATATCTACTTTTTTACACAATTTCAAAAAACAAAATCAGAAGGAAAATTCCAAATTTATTCTGTAAGGACAGATATTGTCTGATACAAACAAAAAGGAAAGACATTACAAAAAAATGGGGGGGAGGAAGGAAACTACTGAATATACTTATGATGAACATAGAGGCAAAAGTTATCAACAAAATAGTAGCAAAACACAATCAAGAATACATTTCAAAAGAATATTCACAACAATCAGGTGGGATTAATACCAGGCATGCAGGCATGATTCAACATTCACAAATCAATGTGATGCTTCACATCAACAAAAGAAAGGATAAAAATTCTATGATCCCCCTCAACCGATGAAAAACAAAACAAAACATTAGTTAGCATATAGTGAAACAATGATTTCAGGAGTAGATATCTTAATGCCCCTTACCCATTTAGCCCATACCCCCTCCCACAACCCCTCCAGCAACCCTCAGCTTGTTCTCCATACTTATGAGTCTCTTCTATTTTGTCCCCCTCCCTGTTTTTATATTATTTTTGTTTCCTTTCCCTTATGTTCATCTGTTTTGTCTCTTAAAATCCTCATATGAGTGAAGTCATGTGATTTTTGTCTTTCTCTGACTAATTTCACTTAGCATACTACCCTCCAGTTCCATCCGTGTAGTTGCAAATGGAAAGATTTCATTCTTTTTGATTGCCGAGTAATACTCCATTGCGCATATATATATATATATATATATATATATATACTCCATTGCATATATATACTCCATTGCATATATATATATATATATATATATATATATATATATATATATATATCACATCTTCTTTTCATCTTGCAATTTATTAATTTTGTTTTTTTTATTTATTTTCAAGTTATTTAACATACAGTGTGGTCTTGGCTTCAGGAGTAGAATCCAGTGATTCTTCTTTTCTTCTTTTACATATGAAACCAGTGCTCATCCCCAAAAGTGCCCTCCTTAACACCCATCACCCAGTTAACCCAACCCCCAACCCACCTCCCTTCTAGCAGCCCTCAGTTTATTCTCTGTATTTAAGAGACTCTTATGGCTTGCTTCCCTCTCTGTTTTTACTCTATTTTTTCTTACCTTCCTCTGTATTCATTTGTTGAGTTTCTGAAATTCCACATACAAGTGACATCATATGATATCTGTTTTTCTCTTAATGACTTATTTAACTTAGCATAATACCCTCTAGTTCCATCCACATTGCTGCAAATGCAAGATTTCATTTTTTTTCAACACTGAGTAGTATCCCACTGTGTGCACCACATCTTCTTATCCACTCATCAGTTGATGGACATTTGGGCTTTTTCCATAATTTGGCTATTTTTCATAGTACTGCTATAAACATTGGGGTGCATGTGCCCCTTCAAATCAGCATTTTTGGAACCTTTGGATAAGTACATAGTAGGACAATTCTTGGGTCATAGAGTGGCTCTATTTGTAATTTTTTGAGGAATCTCCATACTGTTTTCCAGAGTGACTGCACCAGTTTGCATTCCCACCACTAGTGCAAAAGGGTTACTCTTTTGCCACAGCCTGGCCAACATCTGTTGTTTCATTTTAACCATTCTGACAGGTGTGAGGTGGTATCTTATTGCCATTTTGATTTGTATTTCTATGATGATAGGTGATGTTGAGCATGTTTTCATGTGTCTGTTACCCATCTGGATGTCTTTTCTGGGAAAAAAAATGTCTATTTCTGTCTTCTGTGCATTTCTTCACTGGATCATTTATTGTCTGGCTGTTGAGTTTGGTAAGTTCTTTATATATTTTGGATACTAACCCCTTATTCAATCTGTTTTTTGCAAATACCTTCTCCCATTCTATCAGTTGCCTTTTAGTTTTATTGATTATTTTCTTTGCTGTGATTACACTTTTTATCTTGATGAGGTCCCAATAGCTCATTTTTGCTTGTTTCCTTTGTCTCTGGTGATATGTCTAGTAAGAATTTCCTGTGGCCAAGGTCAAAGAGATTGCTACCTGTTTTCTTCTGTAGGATTTTAATGGTTTCTTGTCTCACATTTAGGTCTTTCATCCATTTTTAATTTATTTTTTTGTGTATGGTGTAAGAAAGTGGTCTAGCTCTGTTCATCTGCATGTTGCTGTCCACTTTTCCCAGGACCATTTGATGAAAAGACTGTCTTTTTTCCATTGTCTCCTGCTTTGTCAAAGATTGGTTGGACATGCATCTGAGGGTACATTTCTGGGTTCTCTATTCTGTTCCATTGTTCTGTGTGTCTGCTTTTATGGCAGTACCATATTGTCTTGATGATTACACCTTGGTGAAACAGCTTACACTCCAGAATTGTGATACCTCCAGCTTCGGTTTTCTTTTTCAATGTTACTTTGGCTGTTCAGGGTCTTTTCTGCTTCCACAGAAATTTTATTATTGTTTGTTCTTGCTCTGTGAAGAATGCTTGTGTTATTTTGACAGGTATTGCATTGAATGTGTAGATTGCTTTGGGAAATGTAGATATTTTCATTATATATTTTCTTCTAATCTATGAACATGGAATTTTTTTCCATTTCTTTGTGTCTTCTTCTATTTCTTTCATAACCTTTCTATAGTTTTCAGTGTACCTATCTTTTATCTCTTAAGTTAGGTTATTCCTGGGTATCTTATAGTTTTTGTGCCATCATAAATGGCAATTCCTTGATTTCCCTTTCTGCTGCTTAATTATTGGCATATAGAAATTCAACCAATGTCTGTACATTGATTTTATTTCCTGAAACTTTAGTGAATTCATGTATCAATTCTAGGATTCTCTTCGTGGAATCTTTCAGGTTTTCCATGTAGGGTATCATAACATCTGTGAAAAGTGAAAGTTTGACTTCTTTCTTGCTAATTTGAATGCCTTTTCTTTCTTTTTGTTGGTGATTGCTGAGTCTAAGACTTCCAGTACTATGTTGAACAACAGTAAAGAGACTGGACATCCCTGCTGTGTTCCTTATCTTAAGGGGAAAAATTTAAGTTTTTCCACCATTGAGGATATTAGGTGTGGGCCTTTCATATATGGCTTTTATGATGTTGAGGTATGTTCCTTCTATCCCTACTTTCTTAAGTTTTTTTTTTTCTTTTTTTCGTGAAACGATGCTGTATTTTGTCAAATCCTTTTTATGCATCCATTGAAAGGGTCATATGATTCTTGCCCTTTCTTTTATGGTGTATTACAAAGATTGATTTGGGAATATTGAACAAGCCCTACAGCCCAGAAATAAACCCCACTTGATCACAGTGAATAATTCTTTTAATGTACTGTTGAATTCGGCTTGCTAGTATCTAGTTGAGAATTTTTGCATCTAGGATCATTAGGGATATTGATCTGTAATTCACCTTTTTAGTGGGGTCTTTGTCTGGTTTTGGAATCAAGGTAACAGTGGCTTCATAAAAATGGTAGAATTCCCCTGGGAAGCCATCTGGCTTAGGACTCTTACTTGGGGGGACATTTTTGATAAATGGTTCCATTTCTTCACTGGTTATAGGTTTGTTCAAATTTTCTACTTGTTCCTGTTTGAGTTTTGGTAGTGTCTAAGTGTCTAGGAAATTGTGCATTCTTCCATATTGTTTTGTTTGTAGGCATATAATTTTTCATAGTATTCACTTATAATTGTATTTCTGTGGTGTTGGTTGTGATCTCTCCTCTTTTATTCATTATTTTATCTATTTGGGTCCTTTTCTTTTTGATAAAACTGACTAGGGTTTTATCAATTTTGTTTATTCTTTAAAAAAACAGTTTTTTTTTATTTCATTGATCTATTCTACTGTATTTTTTGTTTCTACACCATTTATTTCTGATCTAATCCTCCTTATTTCCTTTCTTCTGCTGGCTTTGGCCTTTATTTGTTGTTCATTTTCTAGCCTCTTTAGGTGTAAGGTTAGATTACATATTTGGGATCTTTCTCGCTTCTTGAGATAGGCCTGAATTGCAATGTACTTTACTCTTAGGGTTGTCTTTGGTGCATCCCAAAGGGTTTGGACTGTTGTGTTTTCATTTCCATGGATTCCATGTATTTTTAGTTCTTTTATTTAATTCCAAGTAAGTTAACATATAGTGTAACAATGGTTTCTAGAGTAGAATTTAGTGATTTATCACTCCCCTTAAACATGCACTACTCATACCAACAAGTGTCTTCTTTAATGTCCATCACCCATTTATCCCATTCCCCCCACCTGACACCCCTCCAGAAACCTTCAGTTTCTTTTTTGTATGGAAGAGTTTCTTATTGTTTTCCTCCTTCTGTTTTTATTTTTAATTCCCTTCCTCTATCTTCATCTGTTTTGTTTCTTAAATTTCACATACGGCTGAAATCAAATGATAGTTACTTCCTTCCACTGACTTACTTCATTTAGTAAAATATACTGTTGTTCCATCCACATTTTTTGTACTGGCAAGATTTTATTATTTTTTATCACCAAGTAACATTTCATTGTATTGTTTGGGGGAGATACCACATCCTTATCCATTCATCAGTTGATGGACATTGGGGTTTTTTGAATACTTTGGCTAATGTTGGGGCACCCAGGTGGTGCAATTGGTTAAACGTTTTACTTCAGCTCAGGGCATGATCTCACAATTAATGATTTTGAGACACACATCAGGGTCTATGCTTATAGTTCAGAACCTGGAACCTACTTCAGATTCTGTCCCTTCTTTGTTCACTCTTTCTCTCTCCCTCTCTTTTCTCTCTCAAAAATAAATAAAATCAACATTAAAAATTATTTTTAAAAATAAAATAAATAATTTGGCTATTGTTGCTAGTGATTCTATAAATATCAGCATTTAAATACAGTTTCAAATCAGCATTTTTGTATCCTTTGGATAAACACCTAGTAGGGCAATTGCTGATCATAGGGTATTTTTTAATTTTTTTTGAGCAACCTCCATATTATTTTCCAAAAGGACTGTACTAGCTTGCATTCCCACCAGCAGTGAAAGAAGTGTTCCCCTTTCTCTGCATCCTCACTAAAAACTAATTCTTGAGTTGTTAATTTTAGGCACTCTGACCAGTGTCAGGTGCTATCTTATTGTTATTTTGATTTGTATTTCTCTGATGATATGTGATGATGAGCATTTTTCATGTGTCTGTTAGCCATCTGGATGTCTTCTTTGGAAAAGTGCCTGTTTATGTCTTTTGCTAATTTCTTCCCTAGATTTTTGTTTGTAGTTTGTTTGTTTGGGTGTTGAATTTGATAAGGTCCAGATAGATTTTGGATACTAACCCTTTATCTGATATGCCATTTGCAAATATCTTCTACCATTCTTTCATTTGCCTTTTGGTTTTGTTGATTGTTTCCTTTACCATGTAGAAGTTTTTTTTTTTTTTTTTTTTAATTGATGGGGTCCTAATTTTTAATGTTTTCTTTTGTTTCCCTAGCCTCCAGAGACATGTCTAGTAAGGTCTTATGGCTGAAGTCAGAGAGGTTGTTGCCTATTTTCTCCTCTAGGATTAAACGTCTCATGCTTTACATTAAGGTTTTTCTTCCATTTTTATTTTTTTCTACGGTGTAGGAAAGTGGTCCAACTTCATTCATCTGCATGTCCCTGTCCAGTTATCCCAGCAGCATTTGCTAAAGATACTGTCTTTTTTTCCATTTGATATTCTTCCCTGCATTGTCAAATATTATTTGGCCATATATTTGTGAGTCCACTTGTGGGTTCTCTATTCAGCTCCACTGAATTATGTGTCTGTTTCTGTGCCAGTATCATACTGTCTTTATAATTACAACTTTATACTATAACTTGAAACCAGAATTGTGATGACTCAAACTTTGGCTTTGTTTTTCAACATTAGCTATTCGAGTGTTTTGTGGTTTCATACAAATTTTAGAATTGTGTGTCCCAGCTCTTTGAAGAATGCTGCTGCTATTTTGATATGGATTGCATTGAATGTACAGATTGCTTTAGGTAGTATTGACATTTAGCAACATCTGTTATTCCAGTTCCTGTTCCAGTTCATGAGCATGGAATGTTTTTTACATTTTTTTTCTGTATTCTTCGATTTATTTTATAAATTTTCTATAGTTTACATGTATTTTAATATTTCTTTTTAAATTTCCTGGTTAACCTATTTATCCTTCAGTAGAATGCTCCTTACCTCCATTTATTTGAAGGCATTCAATTTTTTTTCTTGTGGTTGATTTCAAGTTTCATAGAATTTTGATTTGAAAATATGCATGGTATGTTCTTGATATTTTGGTACCTGTTGAGGGCTATTTATGTAAAGCATGTGATCTATTCTGGAGAATGGTCCATGTGCTTTTAAAACGAATGTATATTATGCTGCTTTAAGCTGAAATGTTATGAAAATATCTTTTAAATCCATCTGGTCCAGTGTGTCATTTAAAACCATCGATTCCTTGTTGATTTTATGCTGAGGTGTTCTGTCCATTATAATTGCAGTATTAAAGTATCCTACAGTTGGGGTTCCTGGGTGGCTCAGTCTGTTGAGCATCTGACTTCGGCTCAGGTCATGATCTCCTGGTCCGTGGGTTTGAGCCCTGCGTCGGGCTCTGTGCTGACAGCTCAGAGCCTGGAGCCTGCTTCAGATTCGGTGTCTCCCTCTCTCTCTGACCCTCCCCCGTTCATGCTCTGTCTCTCTCTGTCTCAAAAATAAATAAACATAAAAAAAATTAAAGAAAGTATCCTACAGTAATGATATGTTCAATGAGTTTGTTTATGTTTATGATGAATTTGGGTTCTTTCTAGTTAGAAAAATAAATATTTACGATTGTTAGAGATTCTTGATCTACAGACCCCTTAATTATTTTAACATTTTAAAAAATATTTATTTATATTTGAGAGAGAGGGAGAAAGAGGGTAAGTTGATCCTTTAACCCACTAAGCCACCCAGGTGCCCCAACACCCTTAATTTTAATATAACGCCCTTCTTTAGCTTTTGTTACAATCTTTGTTTTAAAATCTAGTTTGGGGTGCCTGGGTAGCTCAGTCGGTTAAGCTTCTGATTCCTGGTTTCAGCTCAGGTCATGATATCATGGTTTGTGAGTTCGAGCCTGCATCAGACTCCATGCTGATAGTATGGAGTCTGCTTGGGATTCTGTCTCCCTCTCTCTCTGCCCCTCCCCTGCTCATGTACTTTGTCTCTCTCTCTCTCTCTCTCTCTCTCTCTCTCTCTCTCTTCCTTTCTCTCTCAGTAATAAACATTATTTTTAAATAAATGAATAAAATAAAATAAAATTAAATTAAAATAAAATAAAATAAAATAAAATAAAATAAAATAAATATTTTTCTGGTAGAACTAAAACAATTCTGGCTTTCTTTTGACCTCAATTATCATGACAGATGGTTCTCCATCTCCTCACTTTCAAACTGAAGGTGTCTTTAGGTCTAAAATTAGTCTCTTATAAGTGGGATATAGATAGATCTTGGATTTTTTATCCATTCTGATATTCTATGTCTTTTTATTGGGACATGTATTCCCTTTATATTTAAAGTGATTATTGAAAGATATGAGTTTAGGAGCACCTGGGTTGCTCAGTTGGTTAAGTGTCTGACTTTGGCTCAGATCATGATCTCACAGTTCATGGGTTCAAGCCCCACATTAGGCTCTGTGCTGACAGCTCAGAGCTTGGAGCCTTCTTCAGATTCTATGTCTCCCTCTCTCTGTGTCCCTCCCCCACTCATGTTCTATCTCTCTCTGTCTCAAAAATAAATAAAAGCCTTTGATTAAAAATGAAAGAAAGGAAGAACAAAAGAATGAAAGATACAAGTTTAGTATCATTATGTTACCTATAGAGTTGGTGATTCTGGTGATGTTCTCTGGTCATTTGTAGTATTCGTTGCTTCAGTCTTTCTTCTTTTCTTTTCTTTTCTTTTCTTTTTTTCTTTCTTTCATTTTTCTCAGAACATACCCCTTCAATTTTCTTGCCGGGCTGGTTTAGTTGTCACAAACTCCTTTAGTTTTTGTTTTCTGGGAAAGTCTTTATCTCTCTTATTTTAAACGACAGACTTACTGATTAAAGGATTCTTGGCTTCATATTTCTATTCAACATATTGAATAATTCCTGCCACTCCCTTTTGGCCTGTCAAGTTTCAGTGGAAAGGTCTGCTGCTAAACTTATGTGTCTACCCTTATATGTTAAGGACCTTATGTCCCTAGCTGCTTTCAGTACTCTCTTTTTCTTTGTAAATTGTAAGTTTCACTATGATATACCATGTTGTTGACATGTTTCTGCTAATTGTGAGGGGAGTTCTTTGTGTTTCTTGCACTTGGATGCCTGTTTTCCTTCCTCAGATTAGGGAAGTTCTCAGCTATATATTCAAATAAACCTTCTGCTTTTTTCCCCCACTCTTCTTCTTCCAAAACTCTGATTATATGGATATTGTTTTGTTTCATGGAATCACTTAGCTGTCTAATTGTACCCTTATGACCCTCTTTTTTGTTCAGCTTCATTATTTTTTATAATTTTATCTTCTATATAACCTATTCTCTCCTCTGCTTCTATGGTCTTCACTGTCACTATCTAGTTTACTTTGCATCTCAGCTATAGCATTTTTAAATTAATCATGACTAAATTTTAGGTCTCTGATTCTACAGCAAGGGTTTCTGCTGTCCTTTCAGCTGGTGTCAGGCCCAGCTATTAGAATTATGATACTTGTTCGAATTTATTGTTCAGATATACTGCTTATATCTGCTTTGAGCAAGTCCTGGTTGTGATTTCTTCTTGAAATTTTTGGGGAGAAATCCTTCATCTTGTCATTTGTCTATTTTTTTTCTCTTTTTCATGTTTTAAAGGTGTATTATGTGTCCTGCACCTGAGTGTAATACAATATTAAAAATGGGTCATACACTACCCAGTGTCTACCACTTTAGGAAGTGCTTCTGGTGTTGTTGTGTGCACACTGCTGTGTGTTTGGCTGCTGTTTTCCAGTGGTTAGACCTCTGCAGAGGTTCTCTTTGCTTGCAGTAATGGGTGTTTGGATCTTTAAATATGTGTGCTTTGATTTGTTTGTTGAAGTAACCCTTCAGAAAAAAAGGAAGGGGACTCTGATCCTAAAATAATTGAAAAGGAAAGGGAAAAAAATAAACAAAGAACTGAGAATCAAAAAACTCCTCCAAAGAAAAATAAAGGAAGAAATAGGGAAGAAAGTAGAAGAAAATAGAAAAGAAGGAAAAAGAAAGAAATTAAAAATCCTGATTCCAAAAGAGGCAGAGGGAGAAAGGAAAAACAAACAAATAAAAACAGGTAAGAAACCATGAGCCTAATTCCAAAAAAATAAAAGGAGTAGTAAAAAAGAAAAAAAAAATCTCTGTTGGTGACTGGGGGATGGTTGTTGTGTTGGTTTGGAGGGGAAGAAGCCTCATCACCCCATTCTGTCTAACAGCCCAGTATTAAGCAGTTGTCAAACAGGGTTTGGTGTAAGGAGGTCTTGCCTCCACTGGGGGCCGCTGTGCGGCTCTCTAAAATCCTACCCTTTTAGTGTTGAAGGCAAAATGGCACAAACCCAATCTCCCATCCCCAAGTTGGGAAGCTTAACTCCTGCTGTCCAGGCAGCCCTCAGAATAGCAAGGGCAGTCAGCTCACTCTGCACCAAAATTCTCCTGCATTTATTCTTTGGTGCATGGCCAGGATTCAAAATACAAAGTCTTATTCTTTTTTAACTTTTAATTTTTGAGAGACAGGGAGAGACAGAATATGAGAAGGAGAGGGGTAGAGAGAGAGGGAGACACAGAATGCAAAGTAGGCTCCAGATTCTGAGCTGTCAGCACACAGCCCAACGTGGGGCTTGAACTCACAAATTGAGAGATCATGACATGAACCAAAGTCAGATGCTTAACTGACTGAGCCACACAGGCAACCCTTAGAATCCAAAGTCTTAAAAGACTCACCACAGCGTACACTCACTCCCTTTGTCCAGAGTAAAGCATCTCCCCAGTTGATGAAAGGACTTTGGGTGGCAACTGCAGATTTTTTTTTTTTTTTGTCTTTAGCGAGACAATATAGTCTCCTGCAAAAGTACTCCAGGAAGGGAGTACTATTCTCAGAGATCTCTACACCATGTTATGCATGCCAAGGACAGGACCTCCCTCCCCAAGAGCACGCACAACAGCTCAACTCTAGAGAAAGTCGTATGCTGCCAAGACCTCAGAGTTTGATTTCCAAAAGCTGTTTGAAAAAGAAAATAACTGAGATACTCAGTAAGGCTTGCTCCCCAGTCCGTGGTCCAGATAGGCTTTCTTCTTGTGCTAATTTAGTGCTGCCTTATCTCAACACCTTTGTGTTTCTCTCCCTTTTTTCTCTCCATGGAAAGTGTTCCCTCCCTTCCCTAGTGCCACTGTTTTTCTCTCCCCAATTTACACCCATGCACCTTGCACTTGCCAAGCTGTCTTCCTCCAACTGTGGAGAGTCTTCTGCCACTCCACAGATTATTTCTGGGATGTTCCAAGTAATCTGACCTCAACCTTCTTTTTTACAAATTCCTTTTTTTTTCCTCTTTATCTTTGTAATGAGACTTATATATAGTTTTTTTATTTGGTTGGTTGAGGGGTTTTTTTTTTATTTGTTTGTTTGTTTTTGTTTTTTTGTTCCTGTTCCTTTACTTTTCTCTCTTTCTTTCTTTCTTTCTTTCTGATAAAAGTTTTAGTTTTTTCTTAATTAAGCTTATTACAAAAAAAAAAAAATCAAAGCACACCTTGTTAAAGGTCCTCCCACTCCAGACTTAAAGCAAGGATTAACTCCATAAATCCATGACCTCTGGGAAGAGCAGCCAAAACACAACAGCAGAGTTCACACAGCATACACCATAAACACTTCCATAAGTGCCAGGCCCTTGATAGTTTATGACCCCTTATCAATATGGCATTACACTTACAATCAGGAAACATAAGCTTTCATAACATGCAAAAGACAAAACCTAGAAAAAATGACCAGACAGAGGAATTTTCCCCCAAAATAAAGATCAAGAAAAAAATCACAGCCAATGAATTATTCAAATATATATCACCAATATATCTGAAAAATAATTTAGGACAAAGTCCTAAGAATACTAGCTGAGATTGAAAGAACCATAGAAGACAACAGAGAAACCCTTGCTGCAAACATGAAAGACTGAAATACTAGTCAGGCCAAAATAAAAATTACTATAACTGAGAAGCAAAACTAATTGAATGTATTCACAATGAGGATGGAAAAAGGACAGGAATGAATAAGTGATATAGAAGATAAAATTATGGAAAACAAAGAAGTTGTAAGAAAAGAAAATAAGACTATTAATTCACTAATATAAATTTAGGGAACTCAGTAATTCCATAAAGCCCAATAATGTCCATTTCATGAGTACCAGAAATAGAAGAGCAGGAAAAAGAATAGGAATGTTTACCTGAACAAATTATAGCTGAAAACCTCCCTAATCATGGGGGAAAAGAGGTTTTCAAGTCCACTAGGACAGAGAACTCCCTGAAACAGGATACTCACAGAAACAGGTCAACACAAAGACATATCATAGTGAAACTTGTAAGAAAGAAAGAGAGAGAGAGAATTCTGAAAACACCTAGGGGCAAAATCTCCTTAACCTTCAAGGACAGATGTTTAAGTTTGGCAGCAGACTTGTCTACAGACATGTGTCAGGGAAGAAGGGAGTGGCATCATATATTCAACTTGCTAAATGAGACAAATATGCAGCAAAGAATACTTTATCCAGAAAGGCTGTCATTCAGAACAGAAGGAGTGATAAAGATTTCCTAAGACTAGCAGAAATTAATGCAGCTCATGAACATTGAAACAACTCTGAATGAAATTATATCATAATATAAGGGGTCTATCAATCAAAAAGGGATAACAATTGTAAATATTTATGACCTCAATGTGAGACCACCCAAATATATAAATCAATTAATCACAAATATGAACAAACTAATTGATAATAATATTGTAGAAGACTTTAATTCTCCATGTATAACAATGGACAGATCATCTAAGCAGATAATCAACAAGGAAACAAGGGCTCTAAATGTCACACTGGACCAGATGGACTTAGCAGATACATTCAGAACATATCATCCTAAAGTAGCAGAATACACATCTTCTCAAGTGCACATAAAACGTTCTCCAGAATAGATCGCATATTGGTTCATAAATCAGCACTTAATAAGTGCTGATTGATATCATATCATGCATATTTTCAGATCACAATGCTGTGAAATTTGAAATGAGCCACAAGAAAAAAATAGAAAGTCCTCAAATACATTGAAGATAAAGAAAATCCATAGGCTTGGCTAACCAGGAAATTAAAGAAGAAATTTAAAAATAAATAAACAAATTGAAACAAATGAAAATTAAAACGTTGCAGTCCAATTTCATTGGGATGCAGCAAAGGGAGTCATAAAAAGAAAATGCATTTTAATTCAGGCCTATCTCAAGAAGTAAGAAAGTTCCCAAATACACAGCCTAACCATACACCTAAAGGAGCTAGAAAAGGTGCAGCAAATAAAGCCCAAAGCCAGCATAAGAAGGGAAATGATAAAGACTTGAGCAAAAATAAACAATATAGAATAAAAAAAAAACAGATCAATGAAACTAAGAGTTTTTTGGGGTGCCTGGGTGGCTCAGCCGGTTGAGCTCAGGTCATGATCTCGCAGTCCGTGAGTTCGAGCCCCGCGTCAGGCTCTGTGTTGATGGCTCAGAGCCTGGAGCCTGTTTCAGATTCTGTGTCTCCCTCTCTCTGACCCTCCCCCGTTCATGCTCTGTCTCTCTCTGTCTCAAAAATAAATAAACGTTAAAAAAATTAAAAAAAAAGAAACTAAGAGTTTTTTGTTTGAAACAATAGACAATATTGATAAACCCCTAGCCAGACTTCATAAATAAATAAATAATAAATAAATAAATAAATAAATAAGACCCAAATAGATAAAATAATGAATAAAAGAGGAGAGACCACAATGAACACCACAGAAATATAAACAATTATAAGAGACTACTATGAACAATTATATGCCAACAAACTGGACAATCTGGAAGAAATGGACAAATTTCTACCAGATATTTAAAGAAGATCTAATGCCTATTTCCAAACTGTTACAAAAAATAGACATGGATGGAAAACTTCCAAACTCTTCTATGAGGCCAGACTTTCCTTGAATCAAAACTGTGACGCAGACCCCACTAAAAAGGAGAATTATAAACCAATAGCAATTATGAACCTGGATGCAAAAATTCTCAATAGGATTTGCAAACCGAATTCAACAGTACACTAAAATTATTATTCATTCACAATCAAGTAGTATTTACTCCTGGGTTGGGGTGGTTCAATACCTGCCAACAATCAATGTGATACACCACATTCATTTAAAAAAAGGATAAGTACCATATGATCCTGTCAATAGATGCAGAAAAAGCATTTGACAAAATACAGCATCCATTCTTGATACAAACTCGCAACAAAGCAGGGATAAAGGGAACATGCCTCCATCATAAAGGCCATATATGAAAGACCCACATGTAATAGCATCTTCAATGGGGGAAAACTGAGCCTTTGCCCTATGGTCAGGACCAAAACAAGAAGGCCCATGCTCACCATTATTACCTAAAATAGTTCTGAAAGATTTAGCCTCAACAATCAGACAACAAAAAGAAATAAAAGACATCCAGATAAACAAGGAAGAACTCAAACTTCTGTTATTTGTAGATGACATGATGCTCCATGTAGAAAACCAAAAGACTCCACAAAATATTGCTAGAATTGATACATGAATGCAGTAAAGCGACAGTATATAAAATCAACGTACAGAAAACAATTGCATTTCTACACACATATAATGAAGAAAAGGAAAGAGAAATCAAGGAATCATTTCCATTTACAATTGCACCAGAAACCATAAGATCATTTGGATTAAACCTAACCAAATTAGAAGAGCAAATTAGAAGAGCAAATATTGTTAAAATATCTCAATTACCCAAAGCAATTCCTACCAAAATAACATCAACATTTTCTGCAGAAGTATAGCAAGCCATCCTAAAATTTGTAAGGAACCATAAAAGATCCTGAAAAATAATATTTAAAAAGATGAGCAACGGGGCACCTGAGTGGCTCAGTTGGTTAAGAGTCTGACTTCAGCTCAGGTCATGATCTCACAGTCTGTGATTTCAAGCCCCATGTCAGGCACTGTGCTGACAGCTCAGAACCTGGAGCCTACTTCGGATTCTGTGTCTCCTTCTTTCTCTGCTCCTCCCCCGCTCACGCTCTGTCTCTCCCTTTCTCTCAAAAATAAACATTAAAAAAATAAAATAAAATAAAATAAAATCAATGCAGGAGGCATCATAGTTCCTGACTCCAGTGTGTATTACAAAGCTATAATTATCAACAGTATTTTACTAGCACAAAAACAGACACGTAAATCAGGAGAACAAAATAGAAAACTCAGAAGTGGACTCACAACTATGTGGTCAACTAATATTCAACAAAGGAGGAAAGAATACTCAATGGGAAAAAATACAGTCTATTCAACAAATAGTGTTGCAGAAAATGGACTGAAACATGCAGAAGAATGAAACTGGGCCACTTTCTTACACCATTTACAAAAATGAATTCAAAATGGATGAATGACCTAAATGTGAGCAAGAAACTATCAAAATCCTTGAGGAGAATACAGGCAGCTGCCTCTTTGATTTCAGCTGCAGCAACTTCTTACTAGACATGTCTCCAAAGTCAAGGGAAACAAAACCAAAAATTAACTATTGGGACATTAGCAAGTTAAAAAGATTCTGCAAAGTGAAGGAAACAATCAACAAAATTAAAAGACAACCTACAGAATGCGAGCAGATATTTGCAAATGACAATGTCAGATAAAGGACTAGTATCCAAAATTATAAACAACATATCAAACTCAACACCCAAAAGTAAATAATCCAGTTAAGTAAGAGGATTAAGATATAAACAGACATTTCTCCAAAGAGGACATACAAATGGCTAACAGAAACATGAAAATATACTCAACATTACTCATCATCATGGAAATACAAATCAAAACCACAATGAGATACAACCTTACACCTCTAAAACTGGCTAAAATTGACAACTCATGAAACAACAGATTTTGGTGAAGATGTGGAGAAAGGGAACTTTCTTACACTGTTGGTGAGAATGCAAACTGGTGCAGCCATTCTTAACACTATGAAGTTTTCTCAAAAAGTTATAAATAAACTACCCAATTACCCAGCAATTGCACTACTAGGCATTTAGTCAAGGGATAAAAAAATTATTCAGAGGCACATGCACCCGATGTTTATAGCTTCACTATCAACACTAGTGAAATTATAGAATAAGCCCAAGTGCCCATCGACTGATAAATTCATGAAGAACATGTGGTATTGATATACAATGAAATATTACTCAGCCATCCAGAAGAATGAAATCTTGCCTTTTGTGACAACATGGATGGAACCAGAATATATTATGCTAAGTGAAATAAGTCAGAGAAAGACAAATACTGTATGACTTTACTCATATGTGGAATTTGGCAAAAAAAAAAAAAAAAGAAAAAAAGAATATCAGGGAATAGTAGTAAAATTAAGATAAAAACAGAGAAGAAGGCAAACTGTAAGAGACTCTTAACTGCAATGAAGAAACTGCAGGCTGCTGGAGTCTGGGGGAGTTGGGCTAAGTGGGTGATGGATATTAAGGATGTCACTTCTTGTGATAAACACTAAATATTATATGTAAGTGATGAATCACTAAATTATAAATGTTAAACTACCTTAAATTTAAATAAAACATTACAAAGTTAAAACAAAAAACAAATAAATCAAATAAATAATGTAAAATATATGAATGTGTGTGTATGAATGCTCATATCATTTCCAATTTTTTTCTTTCCATGGATAATGGTAATTACACAAATCATGTTAAATATATATTGCATATTTTGGTGCCTTTGTTTATAAAGAATAGTTTTCAGGGTTAATGTGATATAACAGCTGTTTTCAGGTCACATTCTTAAAAGTTTTTAACAATTTGGACTCCTACCAGTTGTTTATGAGAATGTACATTTCCCTGAACCTTGATGAGGACTGGATAAAGATCATGAAATAAGGGCATAATCATAATCTGTGAAGCCTTCATATACACAGTAGAGTGAATTGGCTTGAATAGAGTTTTAACATTGAACCTTAGTATCATCAACTCAATCATTAATATAGTAAATATTCAGATAACAATCCATTTAGATATATGTAGCCCAGACTACAGAATATAAGTTAAAATGAGGACAGGACCTAGAAATACCTCATTGAGCTGTACATTTCCCTTATAATTTCCATTAGCCCTTAGTCTCCATTGTTTGCTTTGAAAAGTTTTTTGTTAAATACATTGTACATTCAGCTTTCAGAAAAGACCCTGCCCCAGCCTCTCTCTGTATTTTGCTGCAGTGACGAGTCCAGGGATGATTTTGAGGAGAGGCAGAGCTAAGTTAAAATATTTGAGAGATTTGTGGTGGCCTAAGTTAGAAAGTCATCTTGTGAATGGTGGCTATTTTTCTTCAGAGTATAATTGTTAAGATTCAAACGTGATGATACAATTTTATGCAATTAAAGTCTGGGGACAGGATGTTTCCATGACATTCCCTCTTGAGGTCTTCAATTAGCAAAGTATCTGGATTATGTCATATATGACCTGTTTCTGACAAGAGCCCTTAACTTATAGTCACTCCTCCTGTTAACTACAGAATTTGAGGCAACCTGACCTGAGAAGATAAAATGCGTCTCTATCTAATCACACCCTCAATCAAGTCTTAGTCTTAGTTCTGACACATGAAAAGAGAACCAAATGCTTCTCACCCAGTGCGCAGCACTGAAGAAACTTGGGAGTCCATGTGGTAATCACAAAAGAGAGTGATGGAAATTGTGAGGTAGCTTACTTTAATACTTACTCTGGCATAAGATACGAGAAGACTTGTCTACAGTTTTCCTGTATTTCTGGAAAAATCATATTAACACTGTAACAGGTGATTTGTATTAGTGATGATAAACGTGGGCTATTAAATATATGTTTGTATTATGTTATGTGTATTAACTCTGATGGGTAAAGCAGGTGTCAAATCATATTGAAAACGTAGAGACAAGAGCATAGCTCTATAGGTGGTTATGCACAATACCCATGTCATTCATGTTCTGTATAAGAGTTTTTGTTTAATGGTGTTTATATTTATTTTATTTTTTTATCTCTAGGACAATTTGTCCTCATAAGTTAGATAATAGAGACAATTAAATCTATCCTGGATATAAAATCTTATAATAATGATGGTGATTAAAATCATGGACTCCAGAGCCCAATAGAATTGGGTTAAAATTTCAGTCCCATGAGCTGTATACTCAGAAGTCTTGTGCAAAGAGTTAATATTTCTATACTTTGAATTTGAAATCTGTAAACTGGGTGTAGCAAGGGCACCCATCTCTGAGGGTTATCATTAAGATTGAACACAGTACAGTATGTGAAGAGCTGAGTAAACTGCATGGCATAACTAGTATTCAAAAAAGTAAAGCTCATGACTTATTTTCTCTAATCAACAAAATATGTATTGACACAGTGGATCTGTATAGCATCCTTCTACATTTTCCCAACTCACGATTTTGGCTGGTTTGGCACATTGATATGAAATAATTAAAAATAGAATCCATTAAAAATTATACATTAATATTTCAACATAAATCAAAGTAGATAATCATCATGCAATCCAACATGATTTTAAAAAGTTGACTAGTCGGGCACCTCAGTGGTCAGTTGGTTAATCGTGTGACTTTGACTCAGGTCATGATATCATGGTTTGTTAGTTTGAGCCCTTCATTGAGCTATGTGTTGTCAGCACAGAGCTCACTTTGGATTCTCTGTCTCCCTCTACTCTGCCCCTCCCCCGCTCATGCTCTCTCTCCCTCTCTCTCTCAAAAATAATACATAAATAAATAAATAAAACGTTTTTTAAAGGTTGATGAATCATCATACCAGACAGTTCCTTACAGTTTATACTGTCCAGTCTAACTGTTCTCTTCTGATAGAAAACATGTGGAAAATCATGCTAAATCCAAAGCCATCATGGATAGGGTCATTATTTGATTTGATTTGTCTTTCTGTTTCTCTCTCATTTAAGGTAGGGAGAAGTGAAAGACAAGTATTCCCCCAGTCAATGAACTGTTTTGAAACCAGAAAGAGAGATGGAGTTGTTATCATGGATAACGCATCTGCCTTAGGGTAATCAGGACTGCTTTGAAACTTAACACAGGCAAAGATGATCTCTAAAGAGGTAATAACTGGAAAGCCAACAGCCACCCAGGGTGTGGAGTGCCTAATCCCTCTCCATTATTTTGAGTCCTTGGGAGAAAGGCTACAATACATGCCCATATCTCATGAAGGTTGGTGGATACCATAACAAATACCTATTCATTGTCAAGTGGGCCAAAAGGTGCCAAGACATGTTGTTTACTTAATCCAAGACAGATGGTACAACAAAGATTTGCTTTCTTCTACATTTTTAATATGACCCTCTCAAGCACCTAGAAGAAACCACAGTATCCTGATAGTATCCTTATCACCTTTGTTTTAAATTCTAGTTCAATTTTGTTACTTATATCTATATTGATTAAATCCCTGACCATGACATCTACTTTCTGTTTTTTTTTTATTTTTTTTCTTTTAGATTGAATTTCTCCATCTCCATCCCCATCTCCCTCTCCATCTCCATTTCCGTCCTTTTGTCAAAACAATCTTCCAGTTGATTTTAGACTTTCAGATTCTCCAATTGATTTCTTTCATCTCCAGAATGTTTTGATAACTATCTAGCTGTATTCCATGGATGAGACAGCTTAGGGATCCCTCTACTCCTCTGCCTTCTTAACTTCTCAACATTATTTTTAATTGTACCTACAATTACAGGTGAAACTACAAGAAATAGTGGAATCATTGATTGATTATGCACATATGTACATACCTGTGACTGCTAGGGACCTTAGGGCATATTTTGCCATTTATGCAAATTAGACTTAGATTATACTTAATAAAGACATTTAACACTATTGACCAGGTAATGTTCTAGAGCCTCTATGATTATTAATTATTTTAATTTGCATATCACACAGAAAGATGATTCAATTAGACCAACGTCATTAGGCAGGTAAATATGGTGATTTGGTAAAGGCTGCTTCAAATTCTGGTACTGATCCTCTAGAGGCTGTGCTTTCTACTGATCTACAATACTACCTCTGCATCTACAGTTTATAATTCCAGTCAAACCATTTCTAAACAAGATATACTACTTTTTAAAATGAATCACTTTCTTGGGGTACCTGGCTGGCTCAGTCAGTTAAGATTCAAACTCTTGATTTTGGCTCAGGTCATGATCTCATGTTTTGTGAGGTTGAGTCCTGTATTGGACTCTGCACTCACTGTGTGTAGCCTGCTTGGGATTCTCTCTCTTTCTCTGTCTCTTTCCCTGCCCCTTCCCCATGGACGCACTTTCTCTTAAAATATATAAACATTTTTAAATAACAAAATAATAAAGTAAATCACTTCTTATAAGATGGTCCTTGACAATCTCCTTCATCATAATCTTGTGTCCTCCTTTTTTACATAATAATCTAGTCCCTTAAATTACCTTGATGACAGATTCAAACTTCCTGCAGAGTAGGAAATCTTCTGTGAAACTACCAAAAACTATATTTGTGAGTTCTCCTCTTAAATACTGGTTTCATGATTAAATGTTCTGTTCTAGTTTACTTGATCTAAGAAATGCTTGAATTAGGATTAGATCAAGGAGGACTTGGGCAAAAGTGAAAATTCCATATGTGGGAGAGAAAATTTAAACACAGACTACACTCAGTTCTGAAAATGTTTTTCTGTCCTCAGGCTATCAAGGTCTCTTCTTCCCATTTTTTATGAGAATCTTCTTCGTTTTCTATGAAGTTTCCCATGACCAAGTGAAAATGTTGACTTTTCTAAATCTAAAATGATCATAGATCTTCTGTTGAAGTTATATCTGCACAGCACCTCAAGATGGTGAATTATTAAATACTTTAAGAAATGTACAAGATACATTTTCATCAAATTGATTGGCCTTTAGTTGATAGAACATTAAGTGTACTTGTATTCTTATTTGTGATTAGTGATTACCATTTGTAATAGCAGATACAGTGTATAAATCATTGTTTATTAAATAATTCATGAGTGGTAGTTAATGAAAACTTTATATATTGAGAAATTAATAATACTAAAGAGATCACAACAAGGAAAGAATTCAGCATGAACATATTCAGAGGAGACCTGGGAGTAAGAAAAGTAGACCAGATGTGCAATAACACATCAAATGGAACAGTGTTCTTACCATTGTGTTCTGAGCAATGATGTTTGGCCATGGAGAAAAACAATAAGACTGTCACCACAGATTTTATTCTTTTGGGACTCTGGCCTGAGTTCAGCCACCTTGTGATCCTTATCTTCCTCATTCTTCTGGTCTATCTTATGGCTGTGATAGGCAATGCTGTTCTCATTCTCCTCATCTGGCTGGATTCTCGACTCCACTGTCCTATGTACTTCCTGCTCAGTCAGCTTTCCCTTATTGATGTGGCTCTGATCTCAACTACTGTCCCCAAAATGGCCACAAATTTCTTCTCAGGGAAAAGAACCATATCACAGATTGGTTGTGGATCCCAGATCTTATTCAGCTTAACCTTGGGAATTTCTGAGTGCCTTCTGCTTACCCTCATGTCCTATGACCGCTACATTGCCATCTGCAATCCACTGCGTTATTCAGTCATGATGAGCCATACCATTTGTAAACAGATGGTCATTGGGTCCTGGATTGGAGGGGCAATAACTTCACTGGTTCATACAGCCTATGTCATGCACTTACCCATCTGTCATCCTCGAGAGATCCCACACTTCTTGTGTGAGGTCATGGCACTCCTGAAGCTCACTTGTGAGGACATTTCAGCCTATGTAAATTCAGTGGTGGTCTCAAGCTTTCTGGTGGTCCTCATCCCTCTGAGTCTTATCCTGGCTTCCTATATCCGTATATTCCTTGCTGTTGTCCACATGAATTCCCCTGAAGGCAAGAACAAGGCCTTGGCCACATGCTTCTCCCATCTCTGTGTGGTCAGCCTCTACTTTGGTCCTGCTGTATTAGTCTACATGAGGCCAGGATCCTTTAAGACCCCCAAAATAAACCAGTCCCTCTTTATGTTTAATGCCATTCTTACCCCTATGCTTAACCCTCTCATCTATAGCCTGAGAAACAAGGATGTAATAGCAGCTATGAAGAGTATAGTCATTAGTAGATGCTTCCTGAAAAAGGTGAAAAACCACCGAGCTTGCTACACCTAATTATAACCATATGTTAGCATATTTCTCTGAATTGTCTTTAAGATCCTTTAGGACTTGACAAATTCAGCATGGGAATCATGGATATATGAGAGGTCATTTGTTCCAACACCCTTATTGTGTGAAAATAAAAACAAAACTTAAAATAACTTATTGATGTCCTCACAACACCACCCAAAGATTCAGTTCTTCCAACAGAAAATCCTGAAACTACACTGCTTTTCTAAATAACACAGAGCATCATTCTTTCTCATATATGCCCAAGTAATGAAAGTACTCATTTCATTAAACATACCTCTGAATAAGAAGGTGTGTGATGTTCCTAGGAACAGTGACAGAATTCACAAATTCAGGGTTGGATGAGGAAGCATAATTTCTAACAGCAGTGCTCAACTGTTATGGAATTAAAATAATTTAATCTTCCTTGAATTACCAAAGCAGATATCAGATTGGCAAAAGCTTATACACCTGCAACCCAGTAGCCAGCATTTTGTTTCATGAGGAACAAAATATAAACATGCCTCCTTTATCTTGGTCTCAACAAATTTTCAGTTTTCCATTGTATTTTGACTTTGTATCCATTTTACAATGCAAACAGCACAAAACAAGAGGGCAGAACCTGACAATTTGAGAAATTGGAATAAAATGATATTACTTACTTTGTACCATTTATGAGAGGGGTAGAATTAATGTATGTAAATTGGTTAGAACAGTGGAGGCAACAAGAAAGTCTTTTGCTTTTAAAGTTTTTAATGTTTATTTATTTTTTGAGAGACATAGCATGAGCAGAGGATGGTCAGGGAGAGAGGGAATCATGGAATATGATGCAGGCTCCAGGCTCTGAGCTATCAGCACAGAGCCTGATGTGGGGCTCAAACTTACAAACTGCAAGATCATGACCTGAGCTGAAGTTGGAGGATTAACCAGCTGAGCCATCCAGGGGCCCAAAGTTTTATGTTACACACATCCATGCATCTGAAAGCAGGAAGACTCATTTAACACTCAGTACGAAAGCCACTGAACTAAGCTTTTTCTAAGAGCTTTCTCCTATGCATGGTAATTAAGGTTTTATTTTATAGGTGACAAAGATGTGCCATATTTATTTCAAGTTGGATGCGAAGTAGCTGAGTGTTAAAAGCAGCCTTTGGTCAAAGATGAGAACAAAGAACAAAACAAAACAAGACAAATCTTTCTTCTAGTATATAAAATCAATTTAAAATTTTATTCAAGAAAAATATGTGACTTTGCTACTTTAATGATAAAAAAAAATAAAACCCAAATTTTTTTAAAGTTGCAATTATTGGGGCACCTGGGTGCTATAACTCTTGGTTGGTTGAGTGTCCAACTGTTGATTTCAGCTCAGGTCATCATCCTGGGGTTGTGGAATTTAGCACTGCATTGGGCCTCCATGCTGAGTGTGGAAACTGCTTAAGATTTTCTCTCTCTCTCTCTTTCTCTTTTTCTCTCCCTCTCTCTCCTTCTTCCCCTCTCCCCACCCCTAGTCCCTATGCTCTTTAAATACATACATACCTACATTAAATAAATAAATAAATAAATAAATAAATAAATAAATGTTGTAATTATTAAAAATAATTAAAAAAATTAAACACTATCAGCCTCTGGCTCCCTCCTATAATCCCTGTATGTAAAAGTTGTGATATTAAATATATGCACACTTTTAGTGAGGTCAGTGAAAAACAGGGCAGTTGTGGTTTTCTTTAGTCAGTGTAGTACATAGCAGCCATTTTCCTCACTTTCTAATGGGTATCACCTGAACCAAAGTTTTGTTACTCTAGTTTATAATACAGATATATTTTCATAAATTATAGATTTTCATAAATTTGTGGAGTATTTTTTTGGGGGGCAGTTAATTGTTTTGGTTTTAAGAATTTCCTATGCTTAAGGAGAATGCTTTCTTTGTATTTTAAGAAGCACAGTTAACTTTGTTGCCCTCACTTGTTATTCCTAATATTTTTGCACATGACAGCAAACAGGCACAGTCAGCTAAGTCTTCTAGTATATTCTAGAGTGACGTGGAATTACATCCTACTTCATTGGCAACTACTAGAGTGGCAGGAGTTCCTGAGGGTAGGAGCTCTAAGGCCAAAATAATTATAACCACCTATAAAGAAAGACAGAAAACTGGAATAAATAGTCCATCAGAAGCACAAATGTTAAGATTTCCCAAAGATATAATATAGGCAAAATACCAGCATTATGAATTAATAACAAAAATTAAAATGAATCAAGTGAACATATTATGACAAAGATACTAGTTTATATGAAAACACAATATAGTAAAATTAGCAGTAGTATAAATGCAGGTAAAAACTAAATTTTTGACCTGAAGGAATTCTGCCCCAAGTTCCTAGAAAGAACAAAGGAGTAGGAAAAAACAATGAACAGATACAGAAGCAAAATAGATAAAGTGTCTAGCCAGATATGAGAATTCTGGAAAGAAAAAAAAAATGGAAAACATGATATATGTTATATCCACAAATTCTAGCAAACTAAATTCAATAGCACATTAAGAAGATTACACATCGTGGGGCGCCTGGATGGCTCAGACGGTTAAGTGTCCGACTTCAGCTCAGGTCATGATCTCACAGTCTGTGAGTTTGAGCCCTGTGTTGGGCTCTGTGCTGACATCTCAGAGCCTGGAGCCTGCTTCAGATTCTCCCTCTTTTTCTGCCCCTCCCCCACTCATGCTCTGTATCTCTCTCTGTCAAAAATAAATAAAAACATTTAAAAGAAAGATTACACATCGTGATCAAGTGAGAGTTATTCCTGAACATAAGGATGGTTCAACATATAAATATCAATCAATGTGAAACACCACAGAATAAAGAGGGAGGGATTACATGAATACCTACCTCAGTGAATATACCAGAAAAAAAAAAATTGACAGAATTTTACACTTTCATGATAAAACTGCTCAATAAACTAGGAATAGAAGGAAATGACCTCAATGTAATAAAGGCCTTATATAAAAATCCAAGCATGAAACATCATACTCAATGGTGAAAGACTAAGTTTTTTCTCTAAGATTATGAACAAGACAGTGATGCTCACTCTCAACTATTCACCTTCAACATAGTATTGGAAATTTTAGACAGAGCTATTAGTCAAGAAAAATAAACAAACTACTTCCAAACTGGAAAAAAAAAAAAAAAAACATGTAAAATTATCTCTGTAGATGACATGAGCTTATATGTAAACAAGCAAACCTATATACTTTTAAAGTTTTATTTAAATTCCAGTTAACATACAATGTAATATTAGTTTCAGGTGTCTAATAAAGTGATTCAACACTTCCATACAAGACCTGGTGTTCATCACAAATGCTGTCCTTAATGCCTATCACATACTTAATCCATCTCACATCCATTACCCCATAGTTAATTATAGAGAACAAACTGATAATTTGTTAGAACTGGTAGCTCTAAGAGCCTAAACCCTAAAGATTTTTTTTTAAGTTTTACAAAAAAATAATCTAAATTCATCAGATTTTCATTATACAAAATCAGTTCACTAGCAATAAGAGACATAGAAAGGACATTAAGAAAGCAATTATATTTACAATGGCCACAAAAAATGTAAAATACTTAAGAATAAACCTATCCAAGCAAGTGAAAACTACAAATTTATTGAAAATTAGAAACCATTACTCAAAGAAATTAAAGACACACATAAACGAAAACAACAATACCCTGTGTAGACCTAATGTTGTTAAGATATCAAGACCACCCAGAATGACCTATAGATTCAATGCAGTCCCGATCAATACTATCCAAAGTGATCTACAGATTCAATGCAATCTTTCTCAGAATCTCAAAAGCATTTTTAAGACATTTAAAGATGTATCTTAGAATTCACATAGAATTATAAGGGACATTGAATAGTCAAATCAATCTTTGAAAAGAACAAATTTAAATGACTCAAGATATATTACAAAGTCACAGACATAAATAAAAAAAAAGTACTATTGAAATAACAGACACATAGGCAAGACTTAAGACTTAATTGAAAGACTTAACTGAAAGGCCAAAAATGTTAGAAATCCTAGAAGAAAACACAGGGAAGTCTTCGTGACATTGCATTTGACAACAACATGAGACTGTAATACCAAAAGTATAAGCAACATAAGGAAAATAGATAAATGGGGCTATATAAACTTACACCTTTTTGTGCCTCCAAAGACACAATGGACTGAGTGAGAAGACAACCTACATAATGGGAGAAAGTATTTGCAAATCATATATCTGATAAAGTGTTAAAATCCAAATATATAAGTAACTTATAACAATGTAAAATAACCCAATTAAAATGAATACAAAAATTGAATAGGCCATTATCCAAATATGATACACCAATGACTAATGGGACTATGAAAAGATGCTCAGCTTACCATTGGAGAAATGAAAATCAAAGCCAGAGTGATTCATCACTTCACAATATTTTAAATTTTACTATTAAAAACAAAAACTTGAAAATAACAAGTGTTGGTGAGGATGTGGAGCAATTTGAAATTTTGTGCACTCTGGTGCAATTGTAAAAAGGTGCAACTGCTGAGGAAAATAGTGATTCCTCTCTCTCTCTCTCTCTCTCTCTCTCTCTCTATATATATATATATATATGCTAGATGATCCAACAGTCCCACTTCTGGTTGTGTATTCAAAAGAACTGAAGAATGATGTCACCAAGATGACTTCTTAATTTCCCTTCCCCCATGAACACACTGAATATACATCTATGCATTGATCAGTTTCCTTTGAGAGGTGTCCAATAACTCGTTGATTGACTCTTATACATCAGGGGAAAATATCCAAATCAAAACAGGTATTAAAGGTTGAGACACAATTATCCCATTAACCTCACCCAAGGAACATTGCCTTATAATCAGGAGGGAACTTTCAACATGAAGATTCTTTCTTGCGGTGCTGGGTGGCTCAGTCGGTTGAGCTTGACTTTGGCTCAGGTCATGATCTCATGGCCCATGACTTTGAACCCTGTGTCGGGCTCTGTTTTGACAGCCTGCAGCCTGCAGCCTGCTTCAGATTCTGTGTCTCCCTCTTTCTCTGCCCCTCCCCCACTCACGCTTTCCCCCTCTCTCTCTGTCAAAAATAAATAAACATTAAAAAAATAAAAAAAATCTTCCTAAGGAGAGATTGGTCTGGAGCACACATTTAGCGCTCCAATTTTTGAAACTCCCACGTAGGGATGGAAATAGCTTAGCTCTAATATTCATGTGACTTGCAATCTCAAGTCTCACCAAACACTAGCAAACAAATAAACAGTTGTTAAATGAGCATGAAAGTACTCCCCCTGGATATAACTACAGGTAAGTGGAGAGGGAGCTGGCAAAAATGCCCATTTCACAGTTTATCTCTAGAAAGTCTTTGTATGCTTTCCCAGGTACTGTCTGAAGGTAGAGCTTCTAGAACAGCTAAGGGCTCATAGTTATCCTCCTGGGAGTTCTCCCCCCGACACACACACACACACACACACACACAAAAACAAAACAAAACAAAACAAAAACAAAACCAAACAACAAAAAAACACTGGACAATTCCCCTGAATTTCCTCTCTTGGTCACCTCAGCCATAAAACCTATTCTCTAGCTTCTATCTGGAAGGAGCTCATCTGGACATCTAGCATCCCAAATGTTGTTGCTGCCAAACAAGGAAAAACCCTCAAATCATGTAGGTCTGGGAGCTGACATGACTTAGATTTCACAAGTCCTCCAGGACTACATAAAACAAACGCAGTTTTATTTGAGGGAACAACCATTCCTGGAGGCTATTCTTTCTGGCTTAGCTCAGATTTGGTAGGCAAACAACAACAACAACAACATAACAACAACAACAAAAAGAAAACAAACAAACAAACAACAACAACAACAAAACTCCCAATTTCTCCCTGGGGGTGGGGGGGTCTATACAATGTATCTAATGTTCTCACCTCCCAGGGCTTTCTGAATGTCAGAATTGCAAATCAACTGTGTTGGGGAGCTGAAGAGCCAGGTAATTAGTAGTCCCCTGGGAGCCTAAATAGACATATTGTTATTTTCCATGTGTCTGGGACAACCAAACAGTAGTTTGGTATAAGTCTTGGTAAAACCTCCTCCACTGGGAGCCACTAATAACAAATATGACCGGTTTAAAAATCACAAAGTTTAGTCCAAAGACCCCACTAGAAAGGAGAGTTACAGACCAATCTCCCTGATGAATCTGGATTCAAAAATTTTAAGCAAGATACTAGAAAACTGGATCCAACAATATATTAAAATAATTATTCAGCATCACTAAGTGGGATTTATTCCTAGGATACAGTGGTCGTTCAGTATCCAAAATCAATCAACATGATATATCACATTAATGAATGAAAGTATAAGAACCTTATGATCTTTTCGATAGATGAAAAAAAGCATACGACAAAATACAGCATTTATTCTTGATAAAAACCCTCAAGAAAGTAGGTATAGAAGGATCATACCTCAAGATAGTAAAAGCCACATATGAAAGACCTACAGTTAATATCATCCTCAGTGGGGAAAAATGGAGAGCTTTCCCTGTAAGGTCAGGAACACGACGGGGATGTCCACTCTCACCACTCTTGTTCAACACAGTCCTGGAAGTCCTAGCCTCAGCAATCAGACGACAAATGTAAATAGGAGGCACCCAAATCACCAAGGATGAAGTCAGACATTCATTCTTTGCAGATGACAGGATACTCTAGGTGAAAAACCTGAAAAACTCCACCAAAACAAAGGTAGAACTTATACATGAATTCAACAAAGTCAACATAAAGAAATCAGTTGCATTTCTCTATACTCATAATGAAACAGTAGAAAGAGAAATAAAGGAATCAGTCCCATTTAAAATTGCACCAAAAACCATAAGATACCTAGGAATAAACCTAACCAAAGAGGGGAAAAATCTATACACTGAAAATTATAGAAAGCTATGAAAGAAATTGTTTTGTTTTGTTTTTTCTCCACTCAAATAGTCACCCATAAAATTTCTAGCAGGGCTAGTTTGGTGGTCACAAATTCCTTTAGTGTTGTAGACTGTGAGTCTGGGGTTCTCTCTTGTCCAGCAAGAGAGGAGACACAGAATTAAAATGGAAGAAAGGCTAATGTCCAGGAGGAGACAAGAGCCTTGATCCGTTCTTATTAACACCAGAAGGTTTACAAGCATAATGAATGTGCACAAAGAGATAATGAAATGTGAACATTAGTTCATGTGTGTGAGAGAAGGGAGTTTCGAAGGTATGCGGTGTTAGGGGTTTGGATCAATACAAAACAAAATCCTGTCACTGTGCAGATGGTTATTTACAGCAGGCGCAAGGCACCGTGTCTGTTTATCTTAGCTTGCCTAGGGGATAAGACAAATAGAGAATGATATCTCAGGGTCAACAAGGCACCTTTCTTTTGATAATTAGCTCCACTCCTGGCAACTTCACCCTACTGTGGTCTATAGCCCTGTTTACCTATGTACCTATTCTGGTCCATCCCTCCTGTGAAAGCAGCTTTCTGCTATTGTGCTATGTTGGGGCGCTTCCACCCTGATGATCTAATCTTGGATGCTTTCATCCTGTGCATTACTATTCCTCTATGCCTTTTTTCTTAAATTGGGATACTGTTGCCATGTTTACCTAATCTTAGATGTTTTTGTCCTGTGGCCTCCTATTCCTCTATGCCTTCATTCTATATTCAGGGTGCTTCCACTTTCTTTACCTAATCTTGGATGCTTTCATCCTAAGCCTTGTTAACTCATTGGTGCAAGCTCAGGAAATTCCTAAGCTTATTCCCCACAACTTTAGTTTTTTTTGGGGAAACTCTTTATTTCTCCTTCTATTACGAATGGCAGCAGTACTGAGTAAAGTACTCTTGGTTGCATATTTTTCTCAATTAGCACTATGAGTATATCATGCCACTTCCTTCTGACCTACCAAGTTTCTGTGGACAGAGAAACTGATAACTTATTTGTCTTCCCTTGTAGGTTCATGACTTTGTTTTCCCCTTGCTGCTTTCATGATTCTTTCCTTGTCTGTGTATTTTGTGATTTTGACTATGATATCCTGTGATGATTGTTTGTTTCTGTTGAATTTATGAGAGTTTTCTTGGATTCTTGGATTTCAATGTCTGTGTCTTTCCCATATTAGAGAAGTTTTCAGCTACAATTTGTTTGAATAAACCTTCTGCCCATTTTCCTCTCTCTTCATCTTCTGGGACCCTATGATACAAATGTTATTCCTCTTAATAAGTTGCGGAGTTCTTTAAATCTTGTATCATGATCTCTTGCCTTTGTTTACCTCTTTTATTTAGCTTTATTGTTTTCCATAATCTTTTCCCTCTATATCACTGATTCCTTGTTCTGCTTCCATCTTGCTTGTCATGGCATCCATTCGAGCTTGCATCTTGGTTATAACATTTTTAATTTGCCCTGACTAGATTTTAGCTCTTTTACCTCTGTATTTTCAGGAAGGGATTTAAGATGGCAGAGTAATGGGCACCCTGAGCTTGTCTCATCTCTAAAACACAGCTAGATCAGTATGAAACCATTTTGAACTCTTAAGAAGTTGATCTGAGGATTAATGTAACAATGTGCATAATTTGAGATAAAGACCTTGCCCAGTGCCTGGTGCATACAGGTGAATTGGGGGAGAGAAAAACCACAGTAGACAGAGGGTAGAGAGCCATTTTCAAGGAGATAGGACAGAGACAGAAAGAGGAAAGGTGAGAGAGTGCACTCATCAGGGTCATGCAAGAAAAGCACTCCCCCTAAAGGAGCTGGAGAGAAAAAGAGAGAGAAAGACTGAAGACTCTCTCAGGAGACTGGACAAGAAATCTGTTCCTCAAAACCATTGATGAGGAAAAAGGAGAGGGTTTCAATACTGCTAGGTTTCTGTAAAAAGTGGAGCACAGAGTCTGAAATTTTGAGCTCAGTCTCTGGAGGCACTCCGGCGAGGAAGCAGGGTGAATCCCCAGGAGAAGGAAGCAAAGACTGATAGGCCCATGTGCCACAGAAGTGGTTCCCCTGTTTGGAATGCATTTGGAAGAGGCGATATGGTTACTCTGTGGGCAAAAGTCCTGGTGAACCTCGGAGAGCTGTTACATTTATGGATATTGGAAAAAAGATGCCAGCTGAGTGCAGCAAATCTAGGTACATTCTGTGTGTTGTTATCTATCATCAACTCTGAGCCTTTTATATTGGACAAACATGTGAACATCTGGGACAAATCAGTACCCAGTCATTGATCAGCAAAACCTTCTTCCCAGAAGATCAGCGTGGGTCCAAGCTGTGGGGAGTCTCTTAAATGTGGGATTTTTAGACACAGCTGCACCTGAGACAAAACTCTGGGAAGAGGTGCTACCTGGCGGACAGACAGCTTGGACAAACAAACAAGGGAAAGGTGGGAGCAGATGGACGCCTGAATCAAAGAGTGATTGATCAGTGTCTATGGGGATGCAAAATTCTTGTACAGGGGACTAGAGAGGAGGGGAAATCAATTTTGCCTGTAATGCACCAATACTGATTGATCCCAGTGAGCTAAGCAGCACCACCATGTGGAGAAGAGAGTGGTTATACTAAGCTCCACCCACCTGAGCTTTCCAGGAACATTCCCCAAAAGACCAGCACAAATACCTACCAACATCTTTGGGTGGAATGATTTACAGACCATAGGGTGTTGAAAAGTTTCAGTTCTAAGGGAAAATTGATCTAGTTTCCTTGGGCTTTCATTTTATTTGCTTGTTGATTTTTTCTTCATTTTCTTTGCTTCTGTTTTTGATTATGTTGTTTTCTTTTTCTTTCTTTTGATTTTCTTCCATGGATTCAGAAAGAGCAAAAATTTTTTAGTTGTACTATTTTTCTTTTACTCTATTTTATTATTTTAATTATTTTTTCATATTTTAAAACTTTTTAAAACTTTTATATTCTTTATTTTATCTTTTCTATAAAGATTCTCTTTTTAATATTTATTTTTGAGAGAGAGAGAGAGTAGAGAGAGAGAATCCAAAGCAAGCACCAGACTCTGAGCTGTTAGCACAGAGCCTGATGTGGGGCTCAAAGTCACAACCCCAAGATCATGACCTGAGCCGAAGTTAAGAATTTGACTGAGCCACACAGGTACCCAAGATTCATTCAATAAGCAGAATAAAACACACCTTCTTATTTATTTATTTATTTATTTATTTATTTAAATATGAAATTTATTGTCAAATTGGTTTCCATACAACACCCAGTGCTCATCCCAACAGGTCCCCTCCTCAATGCCCATCACTCACTTTTCCCTCCCTCCTACCCCCCCCATCAACCTCAATTTATTCTCAGTTTTAAAAAGTCTCTTATGTTTTGCTGCCTCCCTCTGTAACTTTTTTCCCCATCCCATCCCCCACGGTCTTCTGTTAAGTTTCTCAAGATCCACATAAGAGTGAAGACATATGGTATCTGTCTTTCTCTCTGTGATGTATTTCACTTAGCATAGCACTTTCTAGTTCCATCCACATTGCTACAAAAGGCCATATTTAATTCTTTCTCATTGCCAAGTAGTATTCCATTGTGTATACAAACCACAATTTCTTTATCAGTCCATCAGTTGATGGACATTTAGGCTCTTTCCATAATTTGGCTGTTATTGAAAGTGCTGCTATAAACATTAAGGTACAAGTGCTCCTATGCATCAGCACTCCTGTATCCCTTGGGTAGATTCCTAGCAGTGCTATTGCTGGGTCATAGGCTAGATCTATTTTTAATTTTTTTGAGGAACCTCCACACTGTTTTCCAGAGCGGCTGCACCAGTTTGCATTCCCACCAACAGTGAAAGAGGGTTCCCGTTTCTCCACATCCTTGCCAGCATCTATAGTCTCCTCATTTGTTCATTTTAGCCACTCTGACTGGCGTGAGGTGATATCTCAGTGTGGTTTTGATTTGTATTTCCCTGATGAGGAGTGACACTGCTCATCTTTTCATGTGCCTGTGGCCATCTGGATGTCTTCTTTAGAGAAGTGTCTATTCGTGACTACTGCCCATTTCTTCACTGGATTATTTGTTTTTGGGTGTGGAGTTTGGTGATTTCTTTATAGGTTTTGGAAACAGGCCCTAGGTCTGATATATCGGTTGCAAATATCTTTTCCCATTCTTTTGGTTGCTTTTAGTTTTGTTGATTGTTTCCTTTGCAGTGCAGAAGCTTTTTATTTTGGTGAGTCCCGATAGTTCATTTTTGCTTTTAATTCCCTTGCTTTTGGAGATGTGTTGAGTAAGACATTGCTGCTGCTGAGGTTTGAGACGATTTTTTTCCTGCTTCCCCCTCTAGGGTTTTGATGTTTTCCTGTCTCACATTCAGATCCTTTATAAATTTTGAGTTTACTTTTGTGAATGGTGTAGGAAAGTGGTCTAGTTTCATTCTTCTGCATGTTGGTGTCCAGTTCTCACAGCACCATTTGTTAAAGAGATTGTCTTTTTTCCATTGGATATCTTTCTTACTTTGTCAAAGATTAGTTGTCCATACTTTTGTGCCAATACCATGCTGTCTTGATAACTACAGCTTTGTAGTAGAGGCTAAAGTCTGCAATTGTGATGCCTCCCACTTTGGTCTTCTTCAATATTACTTTGGCTATTCGGGGTCTTTTATGGTTCCATACAAATTTTAGGATTGCTTCTTCTACCTTTGGCTGGTGTAATTTTGTTTTGGATTGTATTGAATGTGTAGATAGCTTTGGGTATTGACATTTTAACAATATTTATTCTTCCAATCAATGAGCACTGAAAGTTTTTCATTTTCTTTGTATCCTCTTCAATTTCATTCATAAGCTTTCTATAGTTTTCAGCATAAAGATCTTTTACATCTTTGGTTAGGTTTATTCCTAGGTATTTTATGATTCTTGGTGCCATTGTGAATGGCATCAGTTTCTTTATTTGTCTTTCTGTTGCTTCATTATTAGTGTATATGAATGCAACTGATTTCTGTACATTGATTTTGTATCCTGTGACTCTGCGGAATTCATGTATCAGTTCTAGAACACTTTGGTGGAGTCTATCTGGTTTTCCATGTGTAGTGTCATGTGATCTGCAAAAAGTGAAAGCTTGACTTCATCTTTGCTAATTTTGATGCCTTTTATTTCCTTTTGTTGTCTGATTGCTGATGCTAGCACTTCCAACACTATGGTAAACAACAGCAGTGAGAATGGACATTCCTGTAGTGTACCTGATCTCAGGGGGGAAGCTCTCAGTTTTTCCCCATTGAGGATGATATTAGCTGTGGGCTTTTCATAAATGGCTTTTATGATGTTTAAGTATGTTCCTTCTATCTCGACTTTCTCGAAGGTTTTTATTAAGAAAGGATGCTGAATTTTGTGAAATGTTTTTTCTGCATTCATAGACAGGATCCTATGGCTCTTATCTTTTCTTTTATTAATGTGATGTATCACATTGATTGATTTTTGAATGTTGAACCATCCCTGCAGCCCAGGAATGAATCCCACATGATCATAATGAATAATTCCTTTTTTATGTTGTTTAATTTGATTTGTTAGTATCTTGTAGAGAATTTTTGCATTTATATTCATCAGCGATATTGACCTGTTGTTCTCTTTTTTTTTTTTTGCTGGATCTCTGGTTTAGGAATCAAGGTAACAGTGGCTTCATAGAATGAGTCCGGGAGTTTTCCTTCCCTTTCTATTTTTTGGAACAGCTTGAGAAGGATAGGTATATCTCTGCTTTAAATGTCTGGTAGAATTCCCCAGGGAAGCCTTCTGGTCCTGGACTCTTATTTGTTGGGAGATTTGGGATAATTGATTCAATTCCTTCACTGGTTATTGGCCTCTTTAAGTTTTCTATTTCTTCCTGTTCGATTTTTGGAAGGGTGTGGGTGCTTAGGAATTTGTCCATTTCTTCCAGGTTGTCCAGTTTGTTGGCATATAATTTTTCATAGAAATCCCTAATAATTGCTTGTATTCTGAGGGATTGGTTGTAATATTCCCATGTTCATTCATGATTTTATCTATTTGGGTCATCTCCCTTTTCTTTTTGAGAAGCCTGGCTAGAGGTTTATCAATTTTGTTTATGTATTCAAAAAACCAACTCTTGCTTTCATTGATTTGCTCTAAAAATTTTTAGATTCTATATTGTTTACTTCTGCTCTGATATTTATTATTTCTCTTCTTTTTTTGGGTTTGCAGTGTCTTTGCTGTTCTGCTTCTTTCCTCTAGGTGTGCTGTTATATTTTGTACTTGGGATTTTTCTTGTTTCTTGAGCTAGGCCTGGATTGCAATGTATTTTCCTTTCGGGACTGCCTTCACTGCATCCCAAAGCATTTGGATTGTTGTATTTTCATTTTCATTTGTTTCCCTATATTTTTTAAATTTCTTCTCTAATTGCCTAGTTGATCCATTCATTCTTTACTAGGGTATTCTTTAACCTCCACGCTTTGGGAGGTTTTCCAGACTTTTCCCTGTGGTTGATTTCAAGTTTCATAGCATTGTGATCTGGAAGTGTGCATGGTATTATATAAGTTCTTTTATACTTATTAAGGGCTGTTCTGTGACCCAGTGTGTGATCTATCATGGAGAAGGTTCCATGTGCACTCAGGAAGAAAGTATATTCTGTTGCTTTGGGATGCAGAGTTCTAAATATATCTGTCAAATCCATCTGACCCAATGTATCATTCTTGCCCGTGTTTCTTTATTGATCCTGTGTCTAGATAATCTATCTATTATTGTAAGTGGAGTATTAAAGTCCCTTGCAATTACCACATTCTTGTCAATAAGGTTGCTTATGTTTGTGATTAATTATTTTATATGTGTGGGGGCTCCTGTATTTGGCGCATAGACATTTATAATTGTTAGCTCTTCCTGATGGACAGTCCCTGTAATTATTCTATAATGCCTTCTTTCATATCTTGTTAAAGTCTTTAACTTAAAGTCTAGTTTGCCTGATATAAATATGGCTACTCCATCTTTCTTTTGACTTCCAGTAGCATGATAGATAGTTCTCCATCCCCTCAGTTTCAATCTGAAGGTGTTCTAAGGTTTGAAATGAGTCTCTTTTAGATAGCAAATAGATGGGTCTTATCTTTTTATCCATTCTGATACCCTATGTCTTTTGGTTGGAGCATTAAATCTATTTACATTCAGTGTTATTATTGAAAGATTTAGGTTTGGAGTCATTGTGTTGTCTGTAGATTTCATGCTTGTAGTGATGTCTCTGGTACTTTGTGGTCCTTGCCACTTTTCACTCACAGAATCCCCCTATGATCTCTTGTAGGGCTGGTTTAGTGGTGATGAATTCCTTCAGTTTTTGTGCTTTGGGAGAACCTTTATCTCTCCTTCTATTCTGAATGACAGACTTGCTGGATAAAGGATTCTCAGCTGCATATTTTTTTCTGTTTATCACATTGAAGATTTCCTGCCATTCCTTTCTGGCCTGCCAAGTTTCAGTAGATAGGTCTGCTACTACTCTTATGTGTCTACCTTTGTAAGTTAGAGCCTGCTTATCCCTAGATGCTTTCAGAATTTTCTCTTTGTTCTTGTATTTTGCCAGTTTTACTATGGTATGTTTTGCAGAAGATTGATTCAATTACATCTGAAGGGAGATTTCTGTGCCTCTTGGATTTCAACATCTGTTTTCTTCCCCAGATCAGGGAAGTTCTCAGCTATGATTTGTTCAAGTACACCTTCAGCCCCTTTTTCTCTCTTTCTCTCTTTTTTTTGGAATTCCTATGATAAAGATATTGTTCCGTTTGATTGCATCCCAGTTCACTAATTCTCCCCTCATACTACTTGATTTTTTATCTCTCTTTTTCTCAGCTTCCTCTTTTTCCATAATTTTATCTTCTAATTCACCTGTTCTCTCCTCTGCCTCTTCAATCCATGCTATGTCCACCTTCATTTTATTTTATACCTCATTTATAGCATTTTTTTAGCTCCTCATGACTATTTCTTAGTCCCTTGATCTCTGTAGCAATGGATTCTCTGCTGTCCTGTATGCTTTTCTCAAGCCCATCGATTAATTTTATGACTATTACTCTAAATTATTTTTCCATTATATTGCTTAAATTGGTTCTGATCAATTCGTTAGCTGTCCCTAATTCCTGGAATTTCTTTTGAGGAGAATTCTTCTGTTTATCATTTTGGGTAGTCCCTAGAGTAGCTCCAAACTGCAGGGCACTTCTGTGCTGTCTGGAGTAACTTGTGTTGGTGGGCGGGGCCACAGTGAGACCTGATGTCTGTCCCCAACCCACCACTGGGGCCACAGTCATATCAGTGTATACCTTATCTTCCTCTCTCCCAGAGGCAGGACTCTCTGTGGAGTGGTGTGGCTCCTGTCTGGGCTACTTGCTCACTGCCAGGCTTGAAAACACACCTTACTTTATTTGTTTTTTGTTTTGTTAGAGCTTCCTTTATTTTTTTTGTTTTGTTTTCAATTTTTAATTTTTATTATATTTCATCATTGTTTCTTCTTCCAAAATGACAAAATTGAGGAATTCACCCCAAAAGGAAGAACTAGAAGAAATCATGATCAAGGACTTAATCACATAGATATAATTAAAATGTCTGAACTAGAATTTAAAACCACAATTATAAGAATAATAGCTCAGGTTGAAAAAAAGCTTAGAAAACAATAGGAATCCCTTTCTGCAGAGAATTCTTTAGATTATCATAAAAGGAGAATTAAACGTGAAGTAAAGAGAGTAAATATAGAAGGGGTAAGGTCACAGATGGAAAAAATATATATACATATAGTGCCATTTCTAGGTTCTGGTTACTAATTCCTATCCTATGATTTCAACATCTTTATGAATTAAGGATATTATGTTTTCAGTTCCCCAATAAAGTGGTTCATGCTATGCTGTCAATTACTATATTTTATAGACCTGCTTCATATACATGTGTTTGAAGGCCTCCATTATCTTTCAGTTGAAACTAGTAAGGAGACAGCATAGAGAAAGGAAATGAAACATTGGGCACAGACTTCATTCTCCTGGGCTTCTTCCCTGGAATGAGACATACTGACCTCCTTGTCTCTGTTGTCCTCCTCATCTACACTTTTGCTATCACAGGAAACACTGTTTTGATCATCCTCATCTTGTCAGATCCCCACTTCCACACCTCCATGTATTTACTGATTTGACAACTCACTCATTGACCCGGTTTTCATTTTTAGCATACTTCCAAAAATATTGGTCATCTTTTTCTTAGGTAAAAGAAAAGTATCACTGATCAACTCTGGGACCCAGGTCCTCTTCACCTTGACTCTTGGGATTACTAAGTGCCTACTCTTGAGTCTCATGGATTATGATTCGATGTGGCCACCAGCAATCCATTCAGATACCCAATTATACCTGTCTACAGGTCTTCCAGAATATGGTCTTTGGGACCTGGGTTGGAGGGACTCTGGCATCCTTGGTCTGTGCAGTTTATGCCATGAACTTTCCTCTCTTTAGCCCCTGAGAACTCCACCTGTTCTTCTGTGAGGTATTGTTGAGAGGTCTTTGACATCTTGAAACTGTTTTGTGAGGACATCTCAGCCTATGAGAAAGCGATAGTAGTGATCCATATTGTTGTGGTTCTTCTTCCCAAAAGCTTTACCCTGACCTCCATCATCCCCATCTTCCTGCACATCTTGCAAATAAACCCCTGTAAATGCAGGATCAAGGCCCTGACTACTTGCTCCTTCCATCTGATGGTGCTTATCATTTACTTTGGTCCATGCATGCTGATATAAATGAGGCCTTGATCTTCCCACACCTTCATCCTGAACCAGGTTCTCTTTATGTTTGACACCATCCTCACTCCTATGTTTAACCTCCTCATCTACAGTCTAAAAAAGTGGGAGGTTGTGGGCACAATGGTGAAGGTGTTTGAAAAGTGCCCCATCAAAACAGGTTTCCATGCTTCAATGAGTGGACAGAAAACTTCATGGTTCAAATAATCCTAAGAGGCCACAGGGTCTGAGGAGACAATGGGATTCTGTGTCCCCGTTTCCTCTCTTCAAATCTTGGAGTCCTCTTATCCTTGTCTCATGTTAATATCAATTTTAAGTAACAAAACAAAACGAATTATCTAAGCAAAGAAGAAAACAAACTCTTCTAAGAGGTGTAAATCACAACTAGTTTTCTGTGTGAATATGAGCTTTCACCTAATTCCCTCATCTTTCTTCATGTCAGTTTGAATGGAAGAGCTCTCTTCCTTATTTTAGATGTAGTGAAAACTATAAGAAAATTATAGTGCCCTTGTGAAGAAAATGCAGAGGTTTATTTGCTATCACTGTCCCATTAGATTTCATTTGTAACAAGTTTCCAAATTCCCATTAATTCTTGGGTTTTGAGCCAATGAATAAAGAAAAAGTAAGCATTTATAAATAGTCATCAGTTTTGACAATCTGGTAACACAGTAAACAGGGTCCATTAATCCCTCAAGTATCATGAATACCTTTATTCCCTTCTTCTTTTCTTTCTGTAATTGCTAGTAATAATTGTGTAACCATGTAACAGCTCTGGTCTCTTGGTTCATGATGATTGTGGATAAATCAGTGTGTTTTTTTCTGTGTAAACATACCCATTTCCCTGGTCAGAGGTTCCTCACTCATCAGTGGCCTCCCACAACCTATGGGGTATGCGATAGCAAGGCCTTGTATGACATCTGTCAGTCTACCACCAATTCCACCATCAACTGGAGCTGCAGATATGCTCAGCAGCTTTTAGCATCTCCAGATGTCATTTTCTCTCCAATCTCTCCACCTTGACATAAGCATTACTTATGTTTAGACAGTAATATTCCACCTCACCCCACTCTCCTCACTCTCTGCCTGAGCTCCTTTCCTTCAGATCTCAATTCAATACATGTCACTTAATGTAACCTCCCCAGCTCCCTACCAGGTTGATTTGGTAAAAGTAGATCTCCTTCCAGGACTCATGTCTCCTTCTGTATATCCTATATCTTGCAAAATACTCACAATTTATAATTGATGATTGGATTCATTACTGAACTTGATTGTCAGAGCCAGTCTTTGTTGCTCTTTCCAGATTCCCCTCTTACCCTTTGTCATGTTAACTTTTCTTCTCTTAATAGCTTCTTATATAGGGGAGCCTGGGTGGCTCAGTTGGTTAAGCGTCCAACCTGGGTACACTCAGGTCATGATCTCACAGTTTGTGAATTCTAGCCCCACGTCAGGCTCTATGGTGACAGCTCGGAGCCTGGACCCTGTTCTAGATACTGTCTCCCTTTCTCACTACCCCTCCCATGCTCACACTCTGTCTCTCTCAAAAATAAATAAACATTAACTTTTTTTAATTTAAAAAACTTCTTATATAAATTATCAATAATAGGAATCTAAATTCTTTTTTACTCATTGAAAAACTAAAAAAAATAAAATAAAAATTTGTGCTTCCTATAAGTTATTTTAAAAGCAAAATCTCAATATATTGGGTTTTTTGCATATTTTAAGGCAAAGCAGTTGAAATGTTTTGCACTAACAAAAATAATTATAAAAGTGCTTTCTTTCATTGTTCTCACACACAAAAAAATGGATCTTTCTCCTGCAGGGTCAAAGATCTCTTTTCCAAATAGCAATAACATTAAAAACCCAAAATAAAAATTATTGTTTAATTTAGAATTTCTAGAAATAAAGTAACACCTTGTTAGCTGCTAATGCTGAACATGCTCAACATTTTAAAAATAGTGTTCCACAAAACCCAAGAGTCTAGAAAGTATTAGCAGTTGGATAAACAAGCTCAATCTCAAAGTACAGAAGATACGATTTTAAAAAGAATGAAGAAGGTTGTTTTTTTTTTTGTTTTGGTTTTTTTTTTTTTGTTTTTTAAGAAAGGATGTTGCATTTTGTCAAATGCCACATTGTGTATCATGTTGATTTATTTACAGATATTGACTCACCCTCTGGTGCAAGAATAAATTTCACATAATCTTGGTCAATAATTATTTTAGTGTATTGTTGGATTTGAGTTACAAGGATCTTGTTAAGAATTTTTTGCATTGTGGTTCATCAGGAAAATTTGTCTGTAATTCTTTTTAGTGGGGTTATTGTCTGGTTTTGGAATCAAGGTACTGATAGCTCAACAGTATCATTTTGGAAGTTTTCCTTCCATTTCTATTTTTTGGAACAATTTCAAAAGAATAGTGGGCATAGAAGGAACATGGCTCAACTTCATAAAGACCATATATGAAAGATCCACAGCTAAAATCATCCTCAATGGGGAAAAATAAGAGCTTTCCCTGTAAGGTCAGGAACACGACTGGGATGTCCACTCTCACCACTGTTGTTCAACATAGTACTGGAAGCCCTAGCCTCAGAAATCAGACAACAAAAAGAAATAAAGGGCATGTTAATTGGCAGTGAAGATCTCAAACTTTCACTCTTCTCAGATGACATGACAGTCTATATGGAAAACTCAAAAGACTCCACCAAAAAGTTGCTACAACTTGTACATGAATATAGAAAATTCCTTGGATATCAAAATTTTAAAAAAGTACATAAATTGGTTGCATTTCTATACACCAATAATGAAGCAGCAGAATGGGAAATCAAGGAACCAATCCCACTTACAATTGCATCAAAACCCATAAAATACCTAGGAATAAACCTAAACAAAGAGGTAAAAGATCTGTACACTGAAAACTATAGAAACCTTGTGAAAGAAATTGAAGAAGACAGAAAGAAGTGGAAAAAGCATCCCATGCTCTTGGATCAGAAGAACAAATATTGTTAAAATGTCACTACTACCCAAAGCAATCTACACATGGTAATACATATATATCTATCAATAATTACTTTAGATGTAAATGGCCTAAATGCTCCAAACAATAGACAAGGATAGCAGAAGAGATATAAAAACAAGTCCCATATATATGTTGTCTACACAAGACCAAAAGACACATACTGAATGAAGATAAAGCGATGTAAAAATATTCGCCATGCAAATAGAAGTAAAAAAAAAAAAAGATGAGATAGCAATTCTTATATTAGTATGAAAAGAAGAAGTTTAAACAAAAACTGTAACAAGAGACAAAGAAGGACATTACATAATGATAAAAGGATCAATCCAACAAGAGGATATAGCAATGTAAATATCTAGTCACCCAACACTGGAGCAGCTAAAAATATAAAGCAAGCATAAATGAACATAAATAGAGAAATTGATGGTAATGCAATAACAGTACAGAGAATTAGCACTCCACTTACATCAATGGGTAGACAGAGAATCAATAAAGAAAAAAATATCTTAATGACACATTGCACCATATGAACATAACAGATATACACTGAATATTCCATCCAAAAACAGCAGAATACACATTCTTTCAACTGCACATGGACCTTCTCCAGAATAGATTACACATTTGGGGGGGCGGGGGGAAGCAAGCATCAATATATTTAAATAGATTGAAATCATACAATGTATGTATTCTGATCACAATAGTAGGAAACCAGAAATAAATCACAAGGAAAAAAGTGGAAAATACACAAACACATGGAGACTAAACAATATGATACTAATGACAAATGAATCAATAAAGCAATCAGTGAATAAATAATAGATAAGAAAGTTAAAACATAACGTTCCAAAGTCTGTGGGACACAGACAAAGCAGTTCTAAGAGGAAAGTATACAGCAGAGAAGGCCTGTGTCAAGAAACAAGAAAAAGCTCAAATAAACAATTAAGTCTTACACCTAAAGAAACAGGAAAAAGAACAAATATAGCCAAGCATGCATAAAATAAAGGAAATATTAAGAATTGGAAATAAATTACATAGACACTAAAAAGCACAATAGAGAATTTGAAGAAAACAAAAGATGGTTATTTGAAAACACAAACAAAATTGACAAATCCTTAACCAGACTCATCAAGAAAAAAATACAAAACATCCGAATAAGTAAAATCCAAAAGAAGAGAGGGAAAGTACCAATTGACACCACAGAACTAAAAGGATTATAAGAGAATACAATGAAAAATTATATGCTAAAAAATGGATAACCTAGAAGAAATCAATAAATTGAAAGAAGTTTACAACCTTCCAAAAATAAAACAGGAAGAAATACAAAATCTAAACAACCTGATTACAAGTCATAAAATTGAATCCGCTATCAAAAAACCATGAAGTGTGAGGAAAAGAAAGATGGTGGCAAAGTAGCAGGACCCTAGGCTCATCACATCCACAAACAAAACTAGATAATTATCAAATTATCCTAAATATCCTAGACACACAAAGCAAACTCAATGATTAAAGTGAGATAAGAGGTCACATCAAAGCATGTAGGAAACACAGAGACATGGTTTAGGGGAGAAAAGGATCATAGATATAGAGTAAGGGATGGAGTCATGGTCACAGAGACAGGTGAGAGGGAGAGAACACAGAACACACAAGGAGAATATTTCCCTATAGGCTTGGACCATAAGAGGGGTTGAATTATTTGAGTTCTTAATACCAGTCTGGTTTAAAGCCTGGAGTTTTAAAAGTCAGCACACTTGGCTGGGATAGAGCCAGAAGGCATTGTACTACTTCTGGAGAGAAGGCAGGAAAATAACCTGGGCTGGAAGGCATGGACACAACAATCTGAAGAGGCTTGAGGGACAAAGTGGGGAGATTATTTACTCTTGGAGTGTGTCCCTAAAGGTAGCATTCAAGGACACCTCTCTAGGAACAAAGGATTTGGCTGGATTCATTTCTCTCCCCTGACTCAAAGCATAAACACATGGAAACACTTGTTAAAGCAGCACCTAACTTGCTTACACCAAGTCCTACACCCTTGTGCTGTGGTGAGAATGCTCTTCTCAGTCAAACTTGCCCCAGTGCAGCGGGCACCTCTTCAAGAGAACCAGAACAAACCTCTGCCCACACCACATCTCTGAGCCAGAGAGTTCTTCAGGCCTTAGTGCTCATAGTAGTGTCAGGTCTTATTTCACCAGCAGATGAGAGCACACCTAGTTAAAACCTGTCACATTCTGACCAAGGATCAAACACTGCCCACAGCAGGCAAGGAGAGCCTCTGCAGATAATTAGCATGTAGGTCAGTGCAGTCAAAGCACAACAGCAGAGGGTATGGATCACACATCACAGAAACTCCCTGAAACACCAGTGCCTACACACTACATACCTCTTCTTCACAGAGCCATTACTTTCAGTGCAGGAAATATAACTGGATTTTCTAATACAAAGAAGGCAGAGAGTTAGACAAAATAACAAGACAGAGGAATTAATCCCAAATGGAAAAACAAGAGAAGGCCACAGCCAGAGATCTAATTGAAACATATATAAATAATATATCTGATGGAGTTTAAAAAACAATCATAAGCATACTCACTGGGCTTCAGTAAAGAATAGAATGCTCAGGGAGATCCATACCACAAAAATAAAAGTTAAAAAAGAATCAATCTTTTTTCAGTTCTTCAACTGAAAAATCCAATAAATGAGACTAGAAACAGGTTTGAAGCAATGAACAGCAGACTAGAAGAACCAGGGAAATGAATTAATGACATAAAGGCCAAAACGATGGAAAATAATAAGTTGGACAAAAGAGAGAAAGAAGAATTATGCAAAATGCGAATAGATTTAGAGAACTCAGTGACTCCATATAATATAATAATATCTGTATTATAGGATTCCCAGAAGAGAGAGAAAGGGGTGCAAAAAATTTATTTGAGAAAATAATAGCTGAAAACTTCCCTAATCTGGGGAAGGAAACAGACATTCATATCCAGGAGGCACAGAGAACTCCCATCAAAATCAACAAAAGCAGGGCAACACAATGACATGTAATTAGATTTTTAAATATAGTGATAAAGAAAAAAATCTTTAAAACAGCAAGACAGGGGTGCCTGGATGGCCCAGTTGGTTCAATGTCTGACTCTTGATTTATGCTCAGGTCATGATCTCGTGGTTCATGATTTCAAGCTCCACATTGGGCTCTGTACAAACAGCACAGAGCCTGCTTGGTATTCTATCTCCCTCTCTCTGCCTCTCCCCCGCTTGATTTCTCTATCTCTCTGAAAATAAATAAAAGTAAACTAAAAAACAAAACAAAACAAAACAAAACAACAACAAAAACAGCAGTGAGGCAAAAGAAGTCCTTAACATGGAAGGAAAGAACCATAATGCTATCTTTAGATTTCTCAACAGATACTTGGCAAGCAAGAAGGGAGTGTCATGATATATTCAAAATGATAAATGGGAAAAATCTGTAACCAAGAGTATTCTTTTTAGCAAAGCTTTCATTTAAATGGAAGGGAAGATAACTTCCCAGACAAACAAAACATAAATGAATTCATGACCACTAAACAGGCCTGCAAGGAATATTAAAAGGGACCCTTTGAGAGGAAAGGAGAGACCAAAAGTGACAAAGACAAGATGATCAGAAGAAATCTTTGCAAATCGTGACAAGATAAGAAATAAAATGAAAAATAATTCTATCAATAGTTACTTTGAATATAAATAGACTAAACCCTCCTAACAAAAGACATAGGGTGTCAGAATGGATAAAAGACAAAGCCCATCTATATGCTTACCACAAGGGACTCATTTCAGACTTACAGGCACCTGCAGATTGAAAGTGAGGGGGTGGAGAAATAATTACAAGCAAATGGATGTCAAAATAAAGCCAGAGTAGCAATACTTTCAGTCTTTGAGCCCCACTGGTTGAAAAACTAGGCTTTAACACAAGGACTGAGGGGTGCTAGGGTGATGGTAAAGTAGGAAGACTCTAGGCTTCTTTGTCCCTCAAACACACCCTGGTCATGGAGAAAGGGGAGGGAGAGTAGAGTGTACAAGGATACACACAAAAAGAACACTTCCCCAAAGCCATTGGCTGAGGAAATGTGAGGGGCTGATCTTTGTGAGTTTTTCAACCAGTGTGGCTCAAAGAGTTACATTTTAGAAGTCCCCAGGTTTGGCTGGGCTAGAGACCTGACAGCACACCATACTCCTGGAGAGAAGGTAGACAATCAACCCTGGGGTAGATGACAATATCTGAAGATCATCTAAGGATCAGAGGGAGAGTCTGTCCATACTTGGAGAACTCCCGCAAGAGGTGGCATTGCCTGTCTAGGGACAAAAGAACTGGAGAGTGACATTTCCCTCTCCCATCCCTCAGCATAGGGAGAGAGACACCTGCTGAGGCTGGCTAACCTGGATACTAGATGTTCCGCCTGCTTTGCTCCAAATCCCATGTCCCTGTGCTTTGCCACAGCTGTCCTTCTGGGGAAAACCTGTATCAGTCCCAGCATAGCAAGACCTTCCCCCTAAAGACCAGCTCAGGTACCCACCACAGCATGTTACTGAATTTTATAGTTCTAAGTCAGCTGGTTTGCCTGTGATAGAGTCCAAAGTTCACTGTGCTGCTCTACTCTGGCAAGCAACACAGTGACAGACAGTGTGAAAACAGTGATCTGAAATGCCTAGGGTATATGAGGGGAATATTTTTGCTCTTCTAGGCGTGCTTCCCACAGAGCAACAAGCACAGAGTCTCCTCTCTTGGGACAAAGGAGCTGGCTGGGAGTTTAGTTTATAATGAACTCCTGGCACTCAGTATAAATTAACTTCAATATACAGCACAGCAGCACCACCTGTGTATCCTGCTTACACCAATTCCCACCCCACTGTGTTCTGCTGGTACTACTTTTCTGGAGCAAGTGTGCTTATAGACTAGCGTAGTGGGCCCCTTCCAAGGAAGACCAGCACAAACCTCCTTATGCACTACATCTACTGGTAAAACAGTCTTGCAAGCTTTGAGTTCTAGTGGAAGTAGCATCATGTCTCATTTCCAAAGCAGACCATGGACACACCAAGTTAAAAGTCAACACATTCTGGCCAAGATCCAAACACTGCTCACACTGCAGGCAAGGAGAAACTCTGCAGACGACTGACCTGAGAGAGCAGGCAAAACACAGCTCCAGAGTGCATGCAGCACACATCAGAAACACTCACTGAAGCAACAGGTTCTGAATATTGTAAGATCTCTTCTTCATAAGGCCATTACTCTCGGGAGCAGTAAACATAACAGGCTTTCCTAACACAGAGAAGACAGAGACTTGGAGACTTAGACACAATGCTGAAACAGAAGAATTCATCCCAAAAGAAAGAACAAGAAAGAGTCATGGCCAGAAATCAATTGAAAAAATATAAGTAAAATGCCTGATGGAGAATTTAAAGCAAAATCATAAGGAAACCAGGGGGGCTTGAGGAAAATATGGAAGGCACCAGGGGACCCTAACTGCAGAGATAAAAGACCTAAAAAACATCCAGACAGAAATGAAAAATACAATAATTGAGATTCAAAACAGACTGGATGTAAATAAGCACAAGGATGGAAAAAGAAGACAAATAAATAAGTGATACAGAAGATGGAAACATCTATCAAGCAGAAAATAATAAATCTGAAAGAAGAGAGAAAGAAGAATGGTGGGTTATGAGGGTAGATTTAGGGAATTCAGTTACTCCACCAAACATAACATTCATATCATAGGACTCCCAGAAGAAAAAGAGAGGGAAAAGGGAACAGAGGTTTATTTGAGGAAATAACAGTTGAAAACATCCCGAATCTGGGGAGGGGAACAGAAATCCAGATCCAGTAGACACAGAGAACTCTCATCAAGATAGACAAAAACAGGCCAACATCAACACATGTTGTAGTTACATTTCATATATATAGTGATAAAGAAAAATCCTAAAACTGGCAAGGCAAAAGAAGTCTCTAATTTACAAGGTAAGTCCCATAAGATTAGTTACAGACCTCTCCACAGAAACATGACAAGCCAGAAGGGAGTGGCATGATATGTTCAGTGAACTGAATGGAAAAATCTGCATTCATGTAGACTCCATCCAGAAAGATTATCATTCATAATAGAAGGAGACATAGCAAGTTTCTAGGCAAACAAAAACTGAAGGAGATGGTGACCACTAAACCAGCCTGCAAGAAATGAAAAGGAGCTCATTGAGTGGAAAAGAAAGATCAAAAGTGACAAAGATGAAAAAGAAACAGAGAAAATCTCTAGAAACGATAACAAAACAAGTCATAATGACACTAGATACATATCTATCAGTTATCATTCTAAATTTAAATGAATGAAACACACCAATGAAAAGACATAGGGTGTCAGAATGGATAAGAAAAAATACCCATCTATATTATGCCTATAAGACACTCATTTTATACCTAAAGACACCAGCAAATTGAAAGTGAGGGGATGGAGAAACATCTATCAAGCAGAAGAACATCAATAGAAAGCCAAAGTAGGAATGTTTATACCAGACAAATTAGATTTTAAGCCAAAGACTGTAAGAAGAAATGAAGAAAGGCACTATATCGTTAAAAAGTGGTCTCTCCTAAAAAATAATATGTAATAATTTCAAATGTGTGTGCTCCCAGTTTTTGGGAAATCAAATATATAAAACAATTAATGACAAACAAAGGAATGCATTAATAATAATGCAATAATAGTAGGGGACGTTAACACTTATTAACCCACTTACATCAATGTATAGATCATCTAAGCAGAAAATCAACAAGGAAACAATGGCTTTGAATGACAGTGGACCATATGGACTTAATATTCAAAATTTTCATCCCAAAGCAACATAATACACATTCTTTTCAAGTGCCCTGGGGCATTCTCCAGAATAGATCACATACTAGGTCACAAGCCAGGTATCAAAAAGTACAAAAAGATTGCAAACATACCATGCATACTTTCTGACCATAATACTCTGAAACTTGAAATCCACCACAAGAAAAAAATTAGGAAGGCCACAGATACATGGAGGTTAAACAACATGCCACTAAAGAATGAATTGGTCAAACAGGAAATTAAAGAAGAAATTTAAAAATACATGGAAGCAACTGAAAATGAAAACATGATTGTCCAATATCTTTGGGATTCATCAAAAGCAGTATTAAGACTGAAGTGTATAGCAATACAGACCTACCTTAAGAAGTAAGAAAAATCTCAATTAAACTACTTAATCTTACATTTAAAGAACTCAGAAAACTAGCAGCAAATGAAACCTAAACAGCAGAAGTAGGGGGGAAATAAATATTAGAGCAGAACTAATGATATACAAAATAAACAAACAGTATAACAGATCAATAAACCAAGGAGCTGGTTCTATGAAAAAAAGTTTTTTTTTTAACTTTTTTAACTTTCTATTTATTTTAGAGAGAGACAGAAACAGAGCCTGAGCAGGGGAGGGGCAGAGATAGAGGAAGACACAGAATCTGAAGCAGGCTCCAGGTTCTGAGCTGTCAACACAGATCCTAACACAGGGCTCAAACCTATGGACGGTGAGATCATGACCTGAGCCAAATCGGATGCTTAACCAACTGAGCCACCAAGGCGCCCCTGAAAAATTTAATAAAATTGATAGCCCCCCCCCCCAGCATGACTTAATGAAAAGAAAAGAAAAAGGACCCAAATAACACAAATTAGATAGGAGAAATAACAATTACTACCACATAAATGCAAGCAATTATGAGAATATTATAACAATTTACATGAAAAACATCAGATAATCTGGAATAGATGGATACATTCCTAGAATCCTATGAACTATAAAACTGAGACAGGAAGACATAGAAAACATGAAAACACCAACAGCCAGCAAAGACATTGAATTTGTATTAAAAAATTTCCCAACAAACAAAATCCAGGGACTGATGGCTCACAGGGAAATTTTACCAAACAGTTGAAGAATAGTTAACACCTATTCTTCTTAAAGTATTAAAAAAAAAACTGAAGTAGAAGAAAAACTTTCAAATTCATTCTATGAGGCCAGTATTGCCCTGATTCCAAACCAGAAAAAGATTCCACCAATGAAGAGAACTACAGGCTAATATCCTTCATTAACATGGGTGCAAAAATTCTCATCAAAATACTAGCAAACCAAACACAACAGTATATTAAAAGAACTAGACCCACAAACGTATGGCCAACTCATCTTTGACAAAGCAGGAAAGAACATCCAATGGAAAAAAGACAGTCTCTTTAACAAATGGTGCTGGGAGAACTGGACAGCAACATGCAGAAGGTTGAAACTAGACCACTTTCTCACATCATTCACAAAAATAAACTCAAAATGGATAAAGGACCTGAATATGAGACAGGAAACCATCAAAACCTTAGAGGAGAAAGCAGGAAAAGACCTCTCTGACCTCAGCCATAGCAATCTCTTACTCGGCACATCCCCAAAGGCAAGGGAATTAAAAGCAAAAGTGAATTACTGGGACCTTATGAAGATAAAAAGCTTCTGCACAGCAAAGGAAACAACCAACAAAACTAAAAGGCAACCAACGGAATGGGAAAAGATATTTGCAAATGACACATCGGACAAAGGGCTAGTATCCAAAATCTATAAAGAGCTCATCAAACTCCACACCCGAAAAACAAATAACCCAGTGAAGAAATGGGCAGAAAACATGAATAGACACTTCTCTAAAGAAGACATCCGGATGGCCAACAGGCACATGAAAAGATGTTCAACGTCGCTCCTTATCAGGGAAATACAAATCAAAACCACACTCAGATACCACCTCACGCCAGTCAGAGTGGCCAAAATGAAGAAATCAGGAGACTATAGATGCTGGAGAGGATGTGGAGAAACAGGAACCCTCTTGCACTGTTGGTGGGAATGCAAATTGGTGCAGCCGCTCTGGAAAGCAGTGTGGAGGTTCCTCAGAAAATTAAAAATAGACCTACCCTATGACCCAGCAATAGCACTGCTAGGAATTTATCCAAGGGATACAGGAGTACTGATGCATAGGGGCACCTGTACCCCAATGTTTATAGCGGCACTCTCAACAATAGCCAAATTATGGAAAGAGCCTAAATGTCCATCAACTGATGAATGGACAAAGAAATTGTGGTTTATATACACAATGGAATACTACGTGGCAATGAGAAAAAATGAAATATGGCCTTTTGTAGCAACATGGATGGAACTGGAGAGTGTGATGCTAAGTGAAATAAGCCATACAGAGAAAGACAGATACCATATGGTTTCACTCTTATGTGGATCCTGAGAAACATAACAGAAACCCATGGGGGAGGGGAAGGAAAAAAAAAAAAAAAAAAAAAAAAAAAAAAGAGGTTAGAGTGGGAGAGAGCCAAAGCATTAGAGACTGTTAAAAACTGAGAACAAACTGAGGGTTGATGGGGGGTGGGAGGGAGGGCAGGGTGGGTGATGGGTATTGAGGAGGGCACCTTTTGGGATGAGCACTGGGTGTTGTATGGAAACCAATTTGACAGTAAATTTCATATATTAAAAAAAAAAAAAAAAAAAAGAATATAATAAAAAAAACAAGGATTGAAAAAAAAAAAAAAAAAAGAATCATTCATCATGATCAAGTGGGAACTATTCCTGGGATGAAAAAGTGGTTCAATATTTACATATCAATCAAGGTACTACACCACTTTTAAAAAAGAGAGGATGAGAACTTTATGATCAGCTCTGTATGTGCAGAAAATTTTTAGACAAAGTGCAACATCCATTCTTGATAAAAAAAAAACAACAATAAAGTAGGGAGAGAGAGGGAACATACCTCAACATAATAAGAGCCACATAAAGAAAGACTGACAGAAAATATTGTCCTTAATAAGGAAAAATTGAAAGCTTTTTCTCCACAGTTAGGAGCAAGACAGGAATGTCCACTCTTACTACTGTTATTTAACATAGTACTGGAAGTCTTGCCCTCAGCAATTAGACATGAAAAAGAAATAAAAGGCATCCAAATTGGCAAGTTAGAAGTCAAACTTTCATTATTTACAGATGACATGATATTCTATTTTGAAAAGCCAAAAAAAAAAAAAAAGAGTCCACCAGAAAGTTGCTAGAACAGATACACAAATTCAATAAAGTCACACAAAATGAAATCAACGGAAAGAAATGTGTTCCACTTTTCTACACCAATAATGAAGCAGCAGAAGGAGAAGTCAAGGAATCAATCCCATTTACAAATACACCAAAACCATAAGATACCTAGCAATAAACCTAACAGAGTGAGGGGATGGAGAAACATCTATGAAACAGAAGAACATCAAAAGATAAAAAGAGTGTAGAAAAATGAACACCCCAGAAAACAAATAATCCAGTTAAAAATTAGCAGAAGTCATGAATAGACATTTTTTTTTTTCAAAGAAGAAACAGATTGCTAAGATACACTTGGAAAAGTGCTCAACATTGCTCATCATGAAGGAAATACAAATCAAAGCTACATTGTGGTAACATCTCACACCAGTCAGAATGGCTAAAATTAACAACATAGGAAGCAATAGGTGTTGGCTAGGATTCAGAGAGAGGACTTTTGGTAAGAATATAAACTGGTGTAAGTTGATAGAAGTTGTGATGGCCATTGATGATGATCTAAAGAAGCTGTTGTGAAGATTATGAGGGTGCAATTAGATAAAACACAGAGAGAACTTAGTAGAATGGTGAGTACTTACAAAAGACTCTATGAATGTTAGCTGTTATTACTGGTGTTATTTTACCCACAACAAACAGAACGGGGGAATATCCAGAGGATAGCTGAAATTGATGGATCAACTCAGTTAAACCTCAAAGCAAAACCTGTGTGACATTCTTGTTAAGGATTGGAACTAAATCATCTCTTCCAAGTAGAAGGATATGAATTCCTTATACTTTCTACCTGTGTCACGTTTTCATTTATGCCAGGAAAATCATGTTATATGTGATAAGATTTATGGGGCGCCTGGGTTGTTCAGTCAGTTGAACGTCCGACTTCAGCTCATGTCATGATCTTGCAGTTCGTGAGTTCCAGCCCTGTGCTGGGCTCTGTGCTGACAGCTGAGAGCCTGGAGCCTACTTCAGATTTTGTGTCTCCCTCTCTCTGCCCCTTCCCTGCTCATGCTTTGTCTCTCTCTGTCTCTCAAAAATGAATAAACGTTAAAAAAAATTAAAGATTTACAATGCCTGGTTAACTCACCACTAGAAGTTCAGGATTATCACTAATCCCTTGAGTCTATTTCATAGGTATTAGTGGTAACCTACTACACATCTGAATGTGGCTCTAACTGAAAATATTTATGAAGTAAACTATATGAATCTTGATAATGGTTATACTTATACGCATGTTCATGTGCATTCACATACACACACACAAAATCTTTCCAACATGAATCTGGTAAACCATCTTTTGAGAAACTAATATTTTCCTACTTATGCTATCTCCTGGGGTTTAGGAGAGTTAGGTAAAAGGCAGGTAGGAATTTTCATCTTCTTATTGGTTACTTTCTAAATGGCACAAAATCCAACAAGTTTCTTAGAAGGCAATGCCTTCTGGAATCTGGAGAAGAGGACATGGGTCAAAACCCTGAATCTTAGTAACTGTGTGATCTTAAAATACCATCTTCACTGTCCAAAGGTTGAAATGATAATGCATAGTCTCCACCTCACATTGTGCTTTTGATGATTAAGTGACACAAATTAAGTGAAATTGGGTTTTTCAGCTCTAAATTCCAGAATAAATAAAATTTGCTTTTTCTGTCTCAAAGATGAGCCATGCAAATCTCAGTAACATACCCATAACAGTTTATATACACAACTCATTTAAGACAGAGTCAGAACAAGCAGTCAGGCTGACAGAAAGTTCTACAACCCAGGGAGGGCTATGAGTCTGCTATGAGTGAGCCTTTTGGGAAAAGGGAACATAAAAAGTCCAGGTGATGATTCTTGTCATTGCAGAAAACTGTACACAGAAAGGAGTATTACCACTACCTGGTTGAAATCCAAAGCCAAGGAGAACATTTTAAGCATAAAGTCCCCACTTCACAATTTCTAGGTTTTCTTGTACAGATGACAGGAAAGATGGTCAGTTTTGTCCTACTGAACGAATTAACCCAAGAAAATTGACAAAAACAAATAAATACATAGGTTTTCAACGTATTCATAGATTAAACTAGAAAAAAAAGATAAGGAAAAAAATAAGGAAAATGGTCTCCTTTATGACATAACATTTACACTGGTTACATTTAACATATGTCATAAACAGTTTCATTTTAGTGATGTCAAAGACATATTCTTTTGATTAGCATATCAAATATTTCACAAATGAATCCAGAGTTTCAGATTAAGTTTGACAAGATGTGTTTGTATTATGTGCAGTTGACTATTAAAATGATTGCCTTCAAACCAGAGAAAAGAAGAAAACCATATCTTCCTTTTCCTAGTGATGAATTAACTTGAAAGTGATGAAGAAATTTCCTAGAAGTGATAAAAGGTATAATACTTAATTATAAAAAAGTAAAACCCCTCAGAAGTAGCTGTGAATTGTGTTTCTGCCTGGTTTGTAACACTGTATAAACAAACACACATATGCCATCAATCATTATTAACCAATAATTTGGAAATAACAAAGCTCATATCCTTTTATGCCACTGACAAAATTTCTGTGCAAATATGTTTTTTCTTTTTCTTGTGACCGTCAGGGAAATTAGGATTTGATTTTCCAATGAAAGGGGAGAAACTCAATGTAAAAGAATTTGATTGTTTTTCCCTTACAGAAGTATAGAAATAAATTGCATTAGAGTTGATGGCTAACTAAGAAAAGGAAATAGAGAGGAATGGTGAGTGGAAGATTACACTTTTAAATGAGAGAAAAGAAGTCTGAAATATTTTTTGGAATCTAAACATGTGACTTTATTTGATATATGGAATGAAGTTCAATAAGTGTGTGGATAAAGAAGAATTAGCAAATGAGTAAGAGAGACTGGACAGAAGGAAGCTGATTTTCTTTTATGTGTGGATGTGTACCAAAAATGTTTCCACACTCTGCTTCTCCAAGTTGGTTCCTGAGGTCAACAGTGAATTCTTCAGAAATCTGTCCTTTAAAATAAAAATGTTTCCTTATTTATTTTGAGAGAGAATGAAAGAACAAAGTGTGCATGTGCAAGTGGGAGAGGAACAGAGAAAGAGAAGGAGAGAGAGAATCCAAAGCAGGTTCCACACTGCCAGCATATAACCCAATGTGGGGCTTACTCCCACAAACTGTGAGATCATGACCTGAGCCCAAATCAAGAGTCAGACACTGAACCAACTTGAGCTACCCAGGCACAACAGAGATCTGTGTCTTTGACTCTCAACTTTATTTCCTGTGGAAATATTTCCTGTCCTCATAGAGGAGAGCCTGTTAAATCATAAGGCATGAATCTACTATATCATTTGCTGGGAGGTGTTTAATAAGGGACAAACTGTTAGAGCAAGAGGACACCAAGCCCTTCCAAAATTCAAAGAAAGTAATTCACCAACAAGGCAATGTTTGAAATGGGACAGATCTCAGGATGAACATCCCCTGTCACATCATCATCCAAAAAATTCACTGACACATGAACGCATCAGAGACCCTAAAGGTTAGCACATTCTACCCTGAGTAATGTCTATTTACTAATTTGTTTTTGTCTGAGAGCTGTGAAAAACAAAGGTCTGCATCTATACATGTGCCAATACAAGGATTAAGACCTAGAAAAAGAAAAGGTGCATAGCAGGCCATTAACTCAGGTTTAAATAAAGTAGCAGAATCTACCATAAAATGCAACCATCATGACTGAATCTTCTAATCTGGCTCTGCTGGTCATATGCCATTGTAACCCAACAGAAATCATTCATTTGACTGACAATTATAAAAAAAGTATGGTTATCAAAACAATCTGTCAAGACACAGAAATGCCCAAAATATGACACATATATTTTCAAGTCTTCATTCAAGGCTTAAGGGCTGCATGTGGGTATCAATTTTTTTTAATTATGCATATATGAAATTTATAAATATATAAAAGTGAATACATTCATATTTATGGTACAGTCTAGATGATAAAAAATCCTCATATAAACTATAACAGGTTAATAATTTAAACATTAAATTTGGTTATATGACTGGTTTTCTAGACAGGTCTTCATAGTTCTTATTTGTGAGAGTGAATTTACACATTTACAGCATGTTTAGTTGTCCTCTAAGGTTTCTAGAAGTAAAAGAATCATAGAAAATACGTTAAAAATAACTCAAGGAATAATTTAGAGTAAAGTTCTTCAAGGAGTCAAGAAAGTCAAAATAATAGTGGACCTGGGTATAGTTCCTTCATTTTTAACTAGTTGAATGTTCTGGGGCTAACCATTTCCATTTTTGAAACTGTGATTTCTTCATCATTACATCATCATAACAGGGAGAAAAAAAATGCTGGGGATAAGTGTAAAGTGGATTTTTCTAAGACACCTTCTAACTCTAAAATTCAAAGTTTTGACAAAAATACTATGAACTTGGAGAATCTCGTGATAGGCAACAATCCAGCACCAACAATCCCTGTTGGCCAGGATTCATGACCTTGTGTATTCTCCCCTTGAGCAAGGGATGGATCTTACCACCTATTACTTCTGATATTAGGTTACAAAAAGACTGTGACTTCCATCTTGCTCTCGCTCTCTTTCTCGTCCCTCCCATCTTTCTTGAAGGAAGCCTACTACCATGTTATGAGATACCCCATGGAAAATCAAGAAAGCGAGGGAAGCTCCCAACAACAGCCGGCAATAAATTGAAGCCATCAGCCCAGGAGGACTGAACTGAATGTTGCTGGTAACACCCGAGTGAAATTGGAAGCAGATCCTCCCACAGTTAAGAATTCAGATGAAACTATAGCACAAGACAGCACTTTGATTACAATCTTGTTGGAAATATTTAGGTAGAGGTACCCAGCTTAAGTTTCACTCAGATTCCTGTTGGGAAGATCTGTGAGGCAATACATGTTTTTACTATCTTGAGATAATTATTGTACAGCAATAGATAAACTAATATAGTCTCCAAAAAAAGATCATTTCTATTTTGAGAGGCCAAGAATAAAATTCATGGAAGGGGAATGAGGAACAGCTCTCCTGAGTAGCAAGTATGTTCAATTCAACAAATACCGATATTTCAAGTAGAGTGGTAAAGGAATGCAAAAACATTATCCCTGCTGTGAACCAGTTTATATGCTTTATGCAAAGTAATTTAGATTTAACAGGAACTGGCAGGTGTTTACCAAATCTATGTGCTCTTTTCCCCTGTGCACTGAGCTAAATATACTTCTCAGCCTCCCCTGCAGTGACATGTTGCTATGTGACTGGACTCAAATATCAGGGGAAAGCTCATGCAGCACTTTCAGGCTTGGCTTATTAACATTTTCATACCCTGCCTGCTGGATGCTTGATACAGATGAGGACAATGACTTTAAAAGTTAGTATTGAAGATGGTGAGTGACAAGATGCCAGGAGCCTGGGTACGTGAAATGTCATTCAAAAGAGTCAAGTGCCTATCAGCAAAGCCTATTTTTGAATTCATCTGACAAGAAATAGAATTCTATTATCTTAAGTCACTGAGAAATGAAAGATTATTTATTACAACAGCTACCACTATCCTAATAAATAAAACAGGGGTGCCTGGTGGCTCAGTCGGTTAAGCTTCCAACTTTGGCTTAAGTCATGATCTCGGGACTTGTGAGTTTGAGCCCCACGTTGGGCTCCATGTAGACACCTCAGAGACTGGAGCTGGCTTTGGATTCTGTGTTTTCCTCTCTCCCTGCCCTCCCCCATTTTTGCCCTTTCTCTTTCTCAAAAATAAGTAAGCATTAAAAAAATTAAATGAAGAACAATACAAGGCTTTATTTAATAATAACTCTAGTAAATATACTTAATAAGGATCTAATGGTGGAGGATAATTGGAAAAACTTCTGGGATGTGAGTTTTGGTCACTTCTCTTCAACATTTAGTAATAATAAGAGCTTGGACAAGCTACACAACTTTTCTCTGAGACACGCTTTTTTTTTTTTTTGAGAGACACAGAGAGAGAGAATGATTAAGTGGGGGAAGGGAAAAGGGGAAGGGAGAGAGAGAATATTGAGCAACCCCATGCCCAGCATGGAAACCAAAGTGAGGTTCAATGCAGGACTTGATCTCGTAACTGTATATCATGACCTAAGCTGAAGTCAAGACTTAGATCCTTAATAAATGAGCCACCCAGGTGTCCCTCTAAAAGACTATCTCCTTCTAAATGCCAACAGATATGATGGTTTAGTTTTTGATTGTAGTTTTGTTAAAAAAGATAAAAAAGTTTATGTGAAGTTAGATTTCCATCATTCAAATCCTCTAGCCTTTTAAAATGAAGGCTAATTTCCATCTCCTTTGTACAATGTATCATCTATATTCTTCCATTATAACATCTGTCTAATTTTTCCACATGTTCCTGATATCTTCTTCAATAAAGTTAAAGGTCTTTAGCATCAGAAATCATACTTTATTCATCTTTGTCTTTCTAAGATTTAGCATAGTGATAAGAACATATTAGGATGGAAACTGTGATTTGGTGAGGATAGAACAAATGTAATATACTTCTCAAAGGTTAAAGTATGGCAGTGAGAGAGTATAAGAAGGGAGATGGGAATGGGGTCTCTGAGAAATGACACAGAAGGGAGGGGAGGTGGTAGTAATGGATATGAGCTACCATTACTAGATGAAGTCTGGAAATTAACTATACAAGATTCGGGAAATTTATTCTGTGAATAAAGAATATAACTGGAGGCATTAGATAGGTTATTTAGCCATGAAATTGGCTAAATTGCTGTTAGTTGCAGAAATATCACAGCCTACTGATGCTGATAAGAGTTGTAAAGGAAAGCGTCTGGGGAACAGAATCCAATAAATCTTTGTGATGTCTCCAAATCTGGTTTGTTCCCAGGTTGATCACTTCTAACAAGACAAAGACTTGGATAAAATAAATTAG